>NW_027601518.1:52484-74559 GCF_053455715.1 Rhinoraja longicauda | reverse complement strand
ACCATTAAATCACCCACGGCCATGGATACCAGGTGCATTTGGAGAGACCACCCTTTCCCCGAGAGAGAATGACGATTGCAAACAGGTTTGCTGTAGGAAAGACGAAATTAAAATGACTTTAGCAGCCGGCACTGGTCTTAGAGAAGTTTAATTTAGTTTAGTTTAAAGATAGAGCTTGCCAAATAAGACCGAGACCACGCCGACCAGCGGTCACACGTTCACACTAGTTTTACCTTATAACTCGGGACAATTGACGAGAATTGTTTAAGTTACGAACCTGACGATAGAAACAAAAAGCGGAGTAACTCAGCGTGACAGCCAGCATCTCTGGAGAAAAGAGACAGGTGCACGTTTCGTGTCGAGACCTTCTTCAGACTGTGAGTCAGGGGGGAACGGAAACAAGAGATACTAGACAGTGATGTAGAGATATAGAAACAAATGAAAGAAAGATATGCAAAAGAGGTATTCAATAAAGTAAAAACGTAAAAGGAACGGGCCATTTGTTTGAACGAATCCACACCCAACGAACAGCTAACAACGGCGCTGTTTCTTTTATCGTCTTTACGTTTTGCATATCTTTCATTCTATATCTCTCACATCTTGATTGATTGAAGGATACAGGATTGAAACAGGTCCGTGGGCCCACCGAATGCACGGCGCCTATCGATCACCGCTCCCACTAGTTCTATGGTATCCCACTTTCGCATCCACTTCCCAAGCACTATGGACAATTTTTACAGAGACCAAATAACCTACAAACCCGCACGTCTTTGAGATGTCGGAGGAAATGCGAGCACTCGGAGGAAACCAACTGTACAGGCAGCTACAGAAACTATACAGGCAGAATCCCTGGATAGGAGGAATGCATAGCAACCTCGGGTCGAGACCCCCCTCAGACTTTGAGTCCTTCTCAGTCTGAGGAAGTGTCTTGGCCCGGGGCATCACCGATTCCCTCTATCCAAGGGATTGCTGCCTGTCCCGCTGAGTTGGTCCAGCACTATGTGTCTATTCCGGGTTTGTTCACATAGTTGGGGATAAGTGAACGTGCGGAACACTTGGCTTCTACGGACAGAACCAATTCAGTGGGCGAGCAAAAAATCCCCGTGAATTATCCGTAGTGAGCCGAAATTGTTTGAGGAGGGCGGAGGGATATCTACGGCAGAAAGAAAGTGGAATGAACTTATCCTTCCACGTTCCACTACAGCCTTCAAGAATCCCATGAATGTCCAATTTCGCCAATCCATTCCCATCGACACTTCGCATAGACGCATGACTGGAGACCTGCCATTCCAGTCCAATGCCCGGGCTCTAAATTACGGAGGTGTGGGTTTAATGCAGTTTCGATGTTCAGCACGGGGGAACCATCGAGTCCGCGACGGCCAGCGATCCCCGCACAGTAGCACAGCTAGCACTATCCAACACTCACTGGTGGCAATTACAATCTTTACCGAAGCCAATAGACAATAGACAATAGACAATAGACAACAGGTGCAGGACGAGGCCATTCGGCCATTCGAGCCAGCACTGCTGCCATTCAATGTGATCATGGCTGATCATTCTCAATCAGTACCCTGTTCCTGCTTTCTCCCCGTACCCCCGCTATCCTTCAGAGCTCTATCTAGCCCTCTCTTGAATGCATTCAGATAAATGGCGTCCACTGCCTTCTGGGGCAGAGAGTTACACAGATTTACAACTCTCTGATTGCAAAAGTTTTTCCCCTCATCTCTGTTTTAAATGGCCTACCCCTTATTCTTAAACTCTGTGGCCCCTGATTCTGGACTCCCCCAACATTGGGAACATGCTTCCTGCCTCCAACGTGTCCAAGCCAAATTAACCTGGAAACCTGTACGTCTTTGGAATGTCGGGGTAAACCGGAGCATCGGGCAATATCCCAAGCCGGTCACGTGGAGAACGTATAAACTCCGTATCGACAAGCACCCGCAGTCAGGATCGAACACCGTCTCTGGCGCTGTAAGGCAACAACTCCACCGCTGCCCATTGGGTCTACAGATTAATTGATCCCTATCATTGTACCGGGGCGGCACGGTGGCGCAGCGATAATGTAGTTGCCTTACCGCGCTGGTGACCTCAGGTCGGTCCAAACTACGGGGTCTGTCTGTACGGAGTTGGAACGTTCTGCCTGTGACCACGTTGGTCTTCTCCGGGTCCTCCAGTTTCTTCCAACTTTCCAAAGGCGTGCGGGTTTGTAGATTAATTGGCTTCGGTAAATTGTCCCTGATATCTCGGACAGAACGAGTCCACGGGTGGTCGTTTATCGGTGGCCTGAGGACCTGTTTCCATGCTCTGTCGCTGAATGAAACACGATGGACGCTATTTTCGCTCGTTACATGTCGGTGAGAATTTGACTGCCAATACTTAATCAAACAGACAATTAAGAGCAGACTTTCCATTTAACAACACAGCCGACACAACGAAAAGGTTAACAGCAGCTTACCGGGAACGCCGATGAATGCAAGGATCGGATAGTAGATGTTTTCTATCTGAATTATTACCGGCTGTTTCATACTAGCAGAGACGCCGCCTTTCCAGTCAGTGCTATCGGGGAATAGCCCCGTTTTCAAATGTCGCAGTTTATACCGGGAGAAATCTAGTCACTCATTAGCAGCGTAAAATGATTGGGATTAGTGGCAGTTACTTAAACGATTACACTACTAATTAAGATAGTGCGCAATATTTTCCGCCGAAATGAAGCAAGGGAGAGAATTTTAATTAGAAAACACGTTTCATAATCTGACAGAATTCTCCTCTTGTTATGCAAAAGAAATGTCTCGATTTGCGGATCTATTTTTGCAGACGCGTGCGAGGACCGTGCAGAAACCTATGGACATGTATATTGTCTTTTTTTTTAACCTTTCACTTTTTCGTTTTTAATTTCAATTATAATTCCAAGTTTTCGTGTACCTTGTTGGGTGTTATGACTGTTGGCAGGCCAATTGTATTCCGGCCATGAATAAAGTTCTATCGTATCGTATAGTATGACAATAGATCCGCAGAATCAGGGACATTAGAAACCTTTCTCCCTCGCGCATCGAGATTGCCTCTTTATTCTCAAAATCATAAGATCATAAGGTCATTAATGATGGGAGCAGAATTAGCCCATCGTCAACTCCGCCGTTCAATCATGGCTGATCTATCTCTCCCTCCTATCCCAATTCCCCTTCCTTCTCCCCATAACATCTGACACCCGTACTAATCAATAATCTATCTATCTCTGCCTTGAATATATCAACTGTTTTCGCTTCCACAGCCTTCTGTGGCACAGATTCACCACCCTCTGACTAAGAAATTCGTCCTCATCTCCTTCCTAAAAGAACGTCTAAATAATTAAAACAATGATTCTAGTTGATATGAGAGAAGAATCAAGTGGACAGCGACATTTAGAGACACAGGAGTCCTCGTTTTCTGGAATCTTGTGCAAAACAGCCTCACGATGGCCTGTATGTAGATAGGTGTGTAAATACAAATGGATATTCACGTACATATACATATACATACAAAAGATAGGCACACATAGCTGGAGTAATAGTGGGTCAGGCAGCATCTTTGGAGAGAAGGTATTGGTGACGATTGGGTCGAGACCCTTCTTCAGACTGAGAGTCAGGGGAGAGGGAAATGAGATAAATGAAAAGGTACATTAAACAAATGAATGAAAGATATGGAAAGAACAAATCAAAGCTAGAAAGGATGATCAGGAAAGGCGGAGCCCACAATGGTCATCTCCATGAAGATATTAGCTTCGATTTGCGGATCTATTTTTGCAGACGCGTGCCAGGACTGTGCAGGAAACCTATGGACATGTATATTGTCTTTTTTTAAACTTTTCACTTTTTCGTTTTTAATTCAATTATAATTTCAACTTTTCGTGTACCTTGTTGGGTGTTATGACTGTTGGCAGGCCAATTGTATTCCGGCGATGAATAAAGTTCTATCGTATCGTATAGTATGACAATAGATCGCAGAATCAGGGGACATTAGCAACATTTCTCTCTCGTGCATCGAGATTGTCTCTTTATTCTCAAAATCATAAGATCATAAGGTCATTAATTATAGGAGGCAGAATTAGCCTATCGTCAACTCCGCCGTTCAATCATGCTGATCTATCTCTCCCTCCTATCCCAATTCCCCTTCCTTCTCCCCATAACATCTGACACCCGTACTAATCAATAATCTATTTCTCTCTGCCTTAAATATATCAACTGCCTTCGCTTCCACAGCCTTCTGTGGCACAGATTCAACCGCACTCTGACTGAAGAAATCGTCCTTATCTCCTTCCTAAACGAAACGTCTAAATAATTAAAACAATTATCCAAGTTGACAAGAAAGAAGAATCAAGTGGACAGCGACATTTAGAGACACATGAGTCCTCATTTTCTGGAATCTTGTGCAAAACAGCCTCACGATGGCCTGTATGTAGATAGGTGTGTAAATACAATGGATATCCACGTACATATACATATACATACAAAAGATAGGCTCACATAGCTGAGTATTAGTGGGCCAGGCAGCATCTTTGGAGGAAAGGTATAGGTGACGATTTGGGTCGAGACCCTTCTTCAGACTGAGAGTCAGGGGAGAGGGAAATGAGAGAAATGAAAAGGTAGATCAAACAAATGAATGAAAAGATATGGAAAAGACTTAATCAAAGCTAGCAAGGATGATCAGGAAAGGCGGAGCCCACAATGGTCCTCTCCTTGAAGGTATGAGCTGCAAAATACATGTATTTGTATACATAGATACATACACCCACACCCACCCACACACACACACACACATAGGCACACGTACACATACACACACGCACACACACGCACCACACACCACACGCACAAACACACACACACACACACGCACACACACACACATACCACACACACATACGCACACGCACACACGCGCACACACACACACACACACACACACACACACACGCACACACACACACACCACACACACACACACACACACACGCACACATGCACACACACTTTACCGTGCTGAGGCCAGGCGCCAGCGCTCGGACATTTCTTCATACCTATCCCAATACCAGTGCCCTCATAGAGGAACACCAGCCTTCATCTCCCATAGTGTTTCTTATCCCCTACCCTCTGGCGAACGCCATCCACAGTCTCTAAACTTAACGCTCCCCAGCCCCGCACTGCCCGCTTCTATCTCCTCCACAAACAGACTGCCCTGGCAGGCCCATGGTCTCTGCCTGCGCCAGCCCCACTAACCTCATCTCCACAAACCTCGATTCCATCCTATGCCCCCTCGTCCAGAGCCTTCACACCTACATCCGAGACGTGCCACACGCCTTTCAACACTTTACTTGCTACATATTCTAGGCCCCCATTGCCTCATCTGCCCCATGGATGCCCACTACCTCTGCACCTCCACCCCCCCCAATAAGAAGGTCCCAAGCCCCCCCCCCCCCCCCGTTTCATCCTGCACCAGAGACCCAATTTCCACAAATACCCCCCTTCGCCGGTGGAACTTGTTCGCACTCTCATCAACTTCCCTTTCGACTTCTGTCACTGTCCCCTAGTTAAACTTGTAGCTACGGGTACTCGCATGATCTCCCGCTGTGCCTGCCCGTTTGTTAGTTATGCCGATCAGTCCTTGTTTCAGGCGTACACTGGCCATATCCCCCAACTCTTTCTCCCCTACATACACGGCTGCATCGGGGCCGCCCCGTGCACCCGTGCAGAACTCGTAGACTTCGTGAAGGTCATCAACAATTTCCACCCTGCCCGTAGATTCACCTGGACCATCTCGGACACCTCTCCCCATTTCTTGATCTCTCTGTATCCAATCACAGGGTACAGCCTATGGACTGATGTCTGCTATAAACCTACCTCCTCCGACAGTAATCCGGATTACACTGGCTCCCACACTACGTGTAGCAAAGAAGCTGTTCTTCCGTCTCCCCCAAATTTGTACCAAGATGAGACTTTCCATTCTAGCACATTAGAGATGTCCTCATTCTTCAGTGAACGTCTTTTTGTACCTTCTGTCATAGCTGGATCCCTCACTCTCCGCTCCACTGTGCCACACAGTCCCATTCTTGATCCCACTCTCCCCAGACGGAACAGGGGTAGAATCTCCTTGCTCTTCACCTTTAACCACACCAGCTTCAGATCCAACACATCATCCTCCGGCATTTCTGTCGGATCAACCTGCCATGTGGAACCTTATTAAAAAGCTATAGTAATATCCACGCATACGTCAATCATTCCACCTCCCATCAATCTCTTTCGCATCTCCTCAAAAAAGCACTCGAAGTAATTAGTAAGAACATGACCTGCCGTGTACAAAGCCGTGCTGGCTATGCCTAATACGGCCATTCTCCTCCGAAATTGAGGATTTCGTAAGGCGAAGAGTTCTCTCCAATAGTTTTCCTGCCACTGTCACGAGGCTCACCGGCCCATAATTAGCTGACTCTAACTATTTTCCTTCTTATGCAAAGGAATAACACTGCCCTCTGACCAGTCCTCCGGGATCTCACCTGTAGCTTGAGAAGAAATAAAGTTCCTGGTCAAGATGTGATGTGGCCTGTGGTAGCGAGTCTGGGTCAAGATGTAGCGTCGACTTCTCCAACTTCAGATAGCTCCTCTGTCCCTCCCTTCCCTCCTCCTTCCCAGATCTCCCTCTATCTTTCTGTCTCCACCTATATCCTTCCTTTGTCCCGCCCCCTGACATCAGTCTGAAGAAGGGTCTCGACCTGAAACGTCACCCATTCCTTCTCTCCCGAGATGCTGCTGACCTGCTGAGTTACTCCAGCACTTTGTGAGTATATCGAAAAGTTCCTGGTCAAATTCCCAGCAATCCCCTCTCTTGCCTCCTTCAATAACGCCCCTGGCGAGCAGCAGAATAGCCGAGGCTGGAGCCCCCGCGGGTCGCAGCCCGCCGCCTGCGTAGTCGGCGTGGTCAGAGTTCGCGTGGGAACCTGGGGCTGTTACTGTGTATAATCTGTAACTTTGTCAGCGCCCTGATGTGGCGACTATTTGCATTACCGTGGGTATGCCAGCAAAGAATGTCACTGTGACTTGTCAAAGGTGACAATATAATATTAATTCATGCATAATCTTGTACAGATCCCATTAGGCCCTGGGGACTTGTTCCTCAAGAGCCTCAGCGCCACCTTCTCCACAAACTGCCCTTATACAATAGTATTCTCCACACTGATCTCGCTGTCCTCCGTCCTTCTCCACGGTGAATACAGATGAAAAACACTCATCTTGCCTTGAGATTTTCCTTCATCCGATTCGCCAATGACATTTCATCACCCGCTTCTGGCCCTTCTCAACACCCACTTGAGTTCATTCCTGCTCGCTTTGTACTCCTCATTAATTCTATCAGAATCCAACCTATTGCACATGACACTCGCTTCCGTTTCCCTCCTGACCACATTTGCAGCCTCCTTGGCCATTCACGATTCCCTTTCTCTGACGTTCTTGTCACACCCCTCCTACTGGAACATGCGGATCCAGCACTTTGATCAGATGGCCTTTAAACAACTCCACTTTTCAGGCGTGGACGTACCCAATAACAACTGCTCCAAATCTACCCTCACTGGTTGCTGCCTAACGAACGTAAACTTTTTTTGCACCAATATATTAAGCCCCCCCCCCCTACCACCACCCCCACCAACACATGCAATCATTTCCCAGTTTAAAACTATCTTAAAACTTATGGAGTTATGGTCACAACCTCCAAAATGCTCTTCCACCGCAACACCAGTCACCTGGCCAAACTCGTTTTGCAATACAAGGTCTAGTACGGTCCCTCCTGAAATCCAACTATCCACACACTGTTTAAGGAAAGCTTATTGGATACACCTAATTAGTTATTTGCCGTCTGTTGCTCTTGTACTGAGGAAGTCCCAGGCAGTGTGGGGTTAAAATCACCCACTACAACAACGCTGTGGTTCTTGTATCCTTCGGCAATCTGTCCACATATCTGACACTCTATCTCCCGTTGGTGGTGGATGGCCTATAACTTGACCCCATTAGTTATGCTCCTTTTAAAATGTTTGATCTCAACCCCTGAGGCCTCAGTAGACGTACCCTCAAGTATGTCATCTCACAATACCGCCATGGTATTCTCCCTGGTCAGTAACGCGATCAGCAATGAAACAATATGTAGGCAAGCATCACGGAAGCCTTCTTACATAGAAACATAGAACATAGGTGCAGGAGGATGCCATTCGGCCCTTCGAACCAGCACCGCCATTCATTGTGATTATAGCTGATCGTCCCCAATCAATAACCGGTGCCTGCCTTCTCCCCATATCCTTGATTCCATTAGCCCCTAGAGCTCTATCTAACTCTCTCTTAAATCCATCCAGTGATTTGGCTCGATGTGGCAGAGAATTCCACAAATTCACAACTCCTGGGTGAAAACGTTTTTTTCCACCTCAGTTCTAAATGGCCTGCCCATTATTCTAAGACTGGGGCCCCTGGTTCTGGACTTCCCAACATTGGGTTCCATTTTTCTGCATCCAGCTTGTCCAGTCCTTTTATAATTTTATATGTTTCTATAAGATCCCCTCTCATCCTTCTAAACTCCAGTGAATATCTTCACCAAGATATGCTTGGCACTTTCTGAGATCCATAGACGTGCATATCAATGACTCTCCCGTGCTTAATACTGTCTGGGGATCACCATTCATTATAAAACATATAACAAAGAGGAGCACCGCATGGCAACAGAGGCTTCGACCCTCTCTATCTGTACCACACACAATGTCAATAGACAATAGACAATAGATAATAGGTGCAGGAGTATGCCATTCAGCCCTTCGAGCTAGCACCGCCATTCAATGTGATCATGGCTGATCACTCTCAATCAGTACCCCGTTCCTGCCTTCTCCCCATACCCCCTTACTCCGCTATCCTTAAGAGCTCTATCCAGCTCTCTCTTGAAAGCATCCAACGAACTGGCCTCCACTGCCTTCTGAGGCAGAGAATTCCACACCTTCACCACTCTCTGACTGAAAAAGTTCTTCCTCATCTCCGTTCTAAATGGCCTACCATCAAGCTGAACAAATCGTATGTTGCTGCACACAATTCATACCTCTCCATTCCTTACATATCCACGTGTTTATACAAAAGCCTCTTTTATGACACTGTCTCCACCGCCACCTCTGGCGGCGCGGTTCGGCCACTCGCCACTCAGGCTAATTTTGACATGTGTTTTTTTGTATTGAGATGTCTATGTCCAGTTACACCTGAAAAGGATCGGTGCTGGTAGTTTTATGTTTTATATATAAGCACCGCGGGAGAGTGTCAGTAATTCTGCAGATATCAGCAAATATCTGGTAATATTGATGATTGGCTGCAGGATGGTATTGATCGGCGAGTAAAAATGGCTGAGCAATGGCAAATGCAAATTAGTTCTAATGATTGCGGGGTTATGCTCTTTGTAACGACTGACAAAGATAGGGCGTCCACAATTTGTGGTGTTGGGTATAGTTGTGGGAACCCAATTTCAGGGACGATGGGGAGGAATCGGGGGGTGTGGTGCGGGGGGGGGGGGGGGGGGGGGAGGGGGGTGGAGAGGGAGCTGAAAAAAAGGTTTGCCAGAATTATGATGGAGTAGGTGGCGTCGCGGTAGAGTTACTGCCTTCCAGCGCCAGAGACCCAGTTTCGATACTGACTACTGGTGCGGAGTTTCTACGTTCTCGCCGTGACCTGTGTGAGTTTTCTCCGAGATCTTCCGTCCCCCTCCCCCCCCCCCCCCCCCCCCATAGTCCCATTACGACAAAGGTTTGTAGATTAACTGGTTTGGGATAACTGTAAATTTGACAGGTAATATCAATTAAGGTTAATATTAATGTGCGGGGATCGCTGGTTGATGTGCACTCGGTGGGCCGAAGGTCCTGTTTCTGCGCTGTATCTCGAACTAAACTAAAACTAGGGTGAGCAGCTATATGGAAATGTTCGAGGGAATTGTGTGTTTAACCTATACCCCAAATCTTACTTCCTCCGAGGGCCCAGTGTCGCTTTTAATTGCGGCTCACAAAGACATCTCGATAAGCAGTTGTGTATTTCACATACGTCATTTTATTGAAGGCATTAATATTATACAATGCGAAATACTCTGAGCAAACCCAGTGTTTCAATAACTCACAATGCCGACTGGATTGTATAACCGGTGACAAATGGTTAAATACGGAAATTATAGATTTTACATCATGCACCAGTAATCAATATATTCTTCTAGTCTTCAGTCCTTATACCCCTACCCTAAACCCCCGGACTTCTCTTTCACCATCATGAGATTTACATCCAATTCTAGCAAGTTAACTGTCCTCATAATTGCTGTTGCAAAGTGTTGTAGACGCAGTGCCATAATTGTGCAAGGACGGCCTTATATAACAGCAGCTAATGCGCCTGCAGAGTCATTCCCACTCTGACCTCTGATGAAATCTGTGAAGACTTTCCACGTAACGTAATGCCACCACCGTAAGTTCTCTAGATAGACACACGATGCAGGAGTAACTCAGCTGGTCCAGCAGCGTCTCTGGAGAGAAGGAATGGGATGCTCCAGAGATACTGCCTGTCCCGCTGAGTTACTCCAGCATTTTGTGTCTATCTTCGGTACTTAAACCAGCAATCTGCAGTTCCTTCAAAGTTCTCTCTCAGGCGCCAGTTTCATCGCACGTCCCAAATGCGCAATTGGGCGGCAGACTAAATGGCCTCTCTGATGTGATGCTAAGTGGACATTTGGTTGTCATGAAAGGGGATAAATTGGATAGAGATACGGAACGGAATAGAACTGAAGGGGTTACCCTCACAGCCGGAGTCGACTCAGTGGTGAGAACGGAATCTCGGAAGGAAAGATGCAATAATAAAACATGGAAGACAACAAGATTTCAAAACCAGTGCCTTATAAAGCCTTGGCACTGAACAGTGTCTTATAAAGCTTTTGTGTTACATATATATTTTGGTGTCGGAGCCCTCTCGAAATAAATTTTAGTACTGCTTTCGCCTTCCATACTACCAACTCAACTTCCAAACGTTTGGAGAATCTTGCACCAGCACTCCCAAGTCCCTTTACACCTCCGATTTCTGAATATTCTCCCCATTGAGCAAAGAATACACGCCTTTATTCCTACTACCAAAATGTATGACTCCATACTTTGCGAATCGGTATTTAATCTGCCACTTCTCAGCCCACTCTCCCAACCTGTCAAAGTCCTTCGGCGGAGTCCCTGTTATCTCTTCACTACCTGCCCCTCCATCTATCTTCGTATCATCCGCAAACTTGGCCACAAAGCCTTGAATCTCCTCGTCCAAATCGTTAATATACAAAGTGAGGAATAGCGGTCCCAGCATTGATCCATGTGAAACTCCCTAGTCACTGGCAGCCACCCAGAAAAAACGTTTCCTCTACTGGCATTCTTTGCCTTCTGCCATTGAGCCAAACTGCTACCAATGCCAGTGTCTTCCCTCTAATACCAATGGCTCTCATCCTGTTTAGCATTCTCACCTGCGGCACCGTATCAAAGAGGTTAGGGTAATCCAGGTAAGCCACATCTGCTGACATCCCTTCGTTTGTCCTCCTATTTACCTCTTCAAATAATTCCAGCAG
Organism: Rhinoraja longicauda; assembly: GCF_053455715.1. NCBI lineage: Eukaryota > Metazoa > Chordata > Chondrichthyes > Rajiformes > Arhynchobatidae > Rhinoraja > Rhinoraja longicauda. Next base: position 62,946 of record NW_027601518.1, on the reverse strand, counting down.
GTTCATCAGGCAGATCTACCATTCACAAAACGATGCTGACTTCGGCCTATTTGATCATGTGCTTCTAAGAACTAAGAAAATTCGTCTTTTATAAGGGACGCTAAATTCCAACAATTCAGTCAATTCAGAGCAATTGTGACTTCAATATCACAGGGGAATGTGGCGCGTAAAAAAATATCGTCTTATAAGCTTTATTAGACTCCAGCATCATATTTTGAGTTAAATCATTCAATCTGTAGACAGTGTTAAAGCTGCAACAGCTTTAACACAAAGAGCGTTAGATGATTATCCCAGTTCAAATGTATTGTATTTAGATGTAGATGTAAGTCGCATCGTGATGTATTTCACTGGCGCTGCATGTCTTACAGTCCTCAGCATCAGTCGCAGATTGATGAGTTGCATATTTTACCAGTAAAGGCTGGACGGCGAAACAGCGATGGGAAATAATAAAGGGCTGACCAAGAACACCAATGATGGCAAGGATAGGGTAGAAAACCCTCTCTACCTGGTTGAGTACAGGCAGTTCAATGCCCAGAGATAATCACCTGACAGTGGTCTGATCGGTCGCTTGCTTTTAACGTTAGGAGCTGATTCTCCAGAGAAACCACATGACGCCTAAACAAGCGAAATTAATTGGAATTAATGCTGGTCATTTAAACAAACAATGTTTGCCGGATCACATTTGCTGCTGCTAATGATGGAATTACGTAATAACTGCCAGCAAAGTCGGTTATTCTGTAAAATAAATATTTTAATGTAATATTTAGACAAATAAAGAGAATTATAAGTAAGAACTTGCACGTATTTTATATCATTGATTTCGATGTGAATGTAGGTAGAGAGGTTAGTAGGTTTGCGGATGACACTAACGTTGGGAACAGAGTGCACAGTCAAGAAGGTTATCTATGAATCCAACAGCATCCGGATCTGCTGGCCATTAGAGCGAGGAGTAGCAGATGTAATTTAATTCAGATAAATGCCCTGTGTTACAATTTGGTGGAACAAACCATGACAGGACTTTCAACGTAAATGTTAGGTTACTGGGGTTTACTGTAGAACAGGGAACCCTCAAGGAGAGGGGAATGAAGAAGGCATTTAGCGTGCCTTCCTTGGTTGATCAGTGCATTGAGTACTGGGATTAGGACGAAAAGGAAGGAGCTGCGGATGCTGGTTTACACCGAAGATAAACGCAAAATGCCTGAGTTGCACCTGACCTTTCAGAAAGGGGAGTCTGAAGAAGGGGCACGACGCAAAACGACTCCCATTCCTTCTCTCGAGGTGTTGGCTGACCCGCTGAGTTATTCCCGCATTACCATGGATTACAAACACCTTGGAATGTACCTGGACAGTAAACTGGACTGGTCCAGGAACGTTGAGTCCGTATACAAAAAGAGCCGGCTGTACTTTTTGAGAAGGCTCCGCTCCTTCAACGTCTGCAGTAAGATGCTGCAGACATTCTACCATTATGCGAGCCAGTGCCATTTTCTTTGCTGTCGTGCGCTGGGGCAGCAGGGCGAAGGCCGCAGACGTTAATAGCATGACCAAACTCATCAAGCTTACTGGCTCCGTCCAGCGGGTGGAATTGGATTCATGAGAGGTGGTCTTGGACGGGAGAAGTGCGGAGCATCCTGGAGAACACAGCTCACCCCCTCCATGACACACCGGTGAACCTGAGGAGCACCTTCAGCAACAGACTGGTTCCACCAAGATGCAGTACAGAACGCCACATGAGATCCCTCTTCCCTGTGTCTATCAAACTGTACGACTCCCCCTGTTCTTGTGATGTCCTCTTCTATGTTCTATATTCTCAGCGGGACTAGCTCAATTGGGCAAATTGGTGGCATGTACAACTGCGTGCGAAGAGCCCGTTTATGTACTGTAGAGCTCCACGACTCTGCCTGAGAGGTGAATGTCCATGAGAACCCACTGCACTACCTCCCCGTGCTTCCCGGTGGACACACATCTTCTCTCTCTGACCCATGCGTGACGAATACACTGAATTGGCTGGAGCACATGTTCCATAACCAAGCGTCTCCGCAGCAAAACCCTCACCTCACAGACCCTGCTCCCACTCTACCTGTCCCTCGTACATCTCTCGCCAACAGGTGCTGCCCGTGCAACTGTCTCTCGCTCATTACTGGCAGGATGTTCTGATGTTCGATGGAGAACTTCGCTGTGCACGATGTTCTGTTTCTGTTTTGAAACACAACTTGAAGAGAAGATGCATTTCCCTGGGGGCAGAGGGTCTCCAGAGACGTCCCCCGGCCCCCCTCGTCAGCGGGACATCCTGATGTGGGGGACCAGGTTCCGCTGCCTCGGGAGACTGCCCGGAAGCCCAGGAGCACGGCCCTGTATCCAGGAATCACGGGGGAGTCATTGGTGCGATCACGCACTCCCGGTGAGCCGGAAGAGTGCTGGTGTTGGTGGTGGAGGGCGGGCGCCGCTCTAGGATCTCAGTTGTGTCTCTGCATCGACAGAGGGGGAAATCCGGCCAGGTGTGTGACACCTATGACGGAGTGTTTCGACCAGCGGTGAGCATCCACCGTCCTTCCAGCGTCAGGGAGCCGCACAACGATCATTCTCGGAGTCCGGGCCCCGAGTGTATGGGTGCGGACTCTGATCGCGTGTTGTTGGAGCTCAGATTCCGAAATCAGGGTATGGACTCTGATATCGGGGTTCGGGGGCTGATGTCGGGGTCACGACTCTGATATAGAGATTTCGGCCTCAATGTCGGTGTCACGCCTTGTCCCTGAAATGTGATGGTATTTGAGCTCTGATCAGCTGATCTTTGAACGATTCCCACTTGGCTAATACTGGATTCGTTATTGGGGGGCACTGTTGTTCAGTACTAATATTGATGATGTTGATGTTAATGTAGTGGATGGTAGGTTTACGGATGTCACGAAAATTTGTGGAAGAGTTCACAATGCACGAGGTGATCTCCGATTACAACGGAAAGTCGACCAATTAGCCAACTGGTCGGGAACTGGCACATGGAGTTCAATTCAGTTAAATGGCCTGTGTGCCATTTTGGTAGCTCAAACCGGAGCAGGACTTGCGCAGTAAATGCTAAGGCCCTGGCGTTTGCTGCATGACAGGGAACCCTGAGGGCGCAGGCACACAGGTTCATGAAGTTAGGGACACAGGTCGACAGGGTGATGAAAAGGACATTCGGCGCATTTGCCGTGGTTCGGCAGTATATTGAGTACAGAAGATAAAACCATGTTACAACTTTATGAGACGAACGTAGTTAAACATATCTCCAACAACACTTCCCAACTTCTACAACACAAAAAGCATACCCTTGGGTTGCGTCGCATTTTTGTTAGTGAGCAGCTCTACCCAAGACCGTCCAGCATTGCACAGTTGTGAAGGTAAGCCAATCCATCTCACCGATCGGACTCCCCACCATTGTCTCCAAGTAAACTTCACGCTGCATCGGAAAATCAGCCAACATTATCATGGACGTCGCAACCTGGCCATTCATCCTTCTCCCCACTCCTGTCTGGCTGAAGGTACAGAGGTTTGAAAGCGTGCACCAACAGACTCAGAAACAGATTCATACGTTCAGAAATAATGGGAATTGGGCTATTGGGCCCAACGAGTCTACTCCATCATTCTACAACGAGTCTACTCCATCATTCAACCATGGCTGATCTATCTTTTTCTTGCAACCCCATTATTTCCCTTGCAACCCCAGGGTCTGTCCACATAGTCCGTGTCCACAGAGTCTGTATCTAAGGGTCAGTGTCTCAGGGTCAGTGTCTCAGGGTCTGTTTCAGGGTCTGTTTCTCAAGGTCTGTGTGTCAGGGTCTGTGTGTCAGGGTCTATGTGTCAGGGTCTGTGTGGCGGGGTCTGTGTCAGGGTCTGTGTGTCAGGGTCTGTGTGGCGGTGTCTGTGTCGGGGTCTGTGTGTCAGGGTCTGTGTGTCAGGGTCTGTGTGGAGGGATCTGTGTCAGGGTCTGTGTCTCAGGGTCTGTGTCTCAGGGTCTGTTTCAGAGTCTGTGTGTCAGGGGCCTGTTTCAGGGTCTGTTTCTCAGGGTCTGTGTCAGGGTCTGTGTGTCAGGGTCTATGTCAGGGTAGGTGTGTCAGGGTCTGTGTGGCGGGGTCTGTTTCAGAGTCTGTGTGTCAGGGTCTGTGTGGCGGGGTCTGTTTCAGAGTCTGTGTGTCAGGGTCTGTGTGTCAGGGTCTGTGTGTCAGGGTCTGTGTGTCAGGGTCTGTGTGGCGGGGTCTGTTTCAGAGTCTGTGTGTCAGGGTCTGTGTGTCAGGGCCTGTGACAGGGTCTGTGTGTCAGGGTCTTTGTCGGTGGGTCCCGCCTCTCTCTCCCGCTTCACGCTTTCGCTTTCATGAGCTAACCGCCAGCTCTCCACTCTACCGGGCAACCGGTGACGGACCGCCATGTGCGCTGCTGATTGGACAGACTCGGCTATTTTCCGCCACCTTCTCTGGGCTCTTCTGCCCGGAGACCGATGACTCACGAGCGGGCAGGACTGTCATTGGCCGCGGACGCGGTGCCGACCAATCAGCGCGGGGTGCGAGTGGAGCAGAGTCATCCGCGCATGCGCACAGGACTCGCAAACTCCCCGCAACCGGACAGTCGGGGCGACCATGGGGTGCCCGCTGCTGCTGCCCCCGCCGCCGCTGCTGCTGCTGCTGCTGCTGCTACCCGCCCTCCTGTGTGCAGCCCAGCCCGCAGGTGGGTGACGGGCAGTGACGGGCTGCCAACCCAGGCCCCGACACTGGCTGACGGGCAGAGTCAGTGGGTGAGGGGCAGAGGGTGAGGGGCAGTGGGTGAGGGACAGTGGGTGAGGGGCAGTGTCAGTGAATTAGGGGCAGTGTCAGTGGGTGAGGGGCAGTGGGTGAGGGGCAGTGGGTGAGGGGCAGTGGGTGAGGGGCAGTGGGTGAGGGGCAGTGTCAGTGGGTGAGGGCAGTGTCAGTGGGTGAGGGGCAGTGTCAGTGGGTGAGGGGCAGTGTCAGTGGGTGAGGGGCAGTGTCAGTGGGTGAGGGGCAGTGTCAGTGGGTGAGGGGCAGTGAGTGTGGGGCAGTGGGTGAGGGGCAGTGTGAGTGGGTGAGGGGCAGTGGGTGAGGGGCAGTGGGTGAGGGGCAGTGGGTGAGGGGCAGTGGGTGAGGGGCAGTGGGTGAGGGGCAGTGGGTGAGGGGCAGTGGGTGAGGGGCTGTGTCAGTGGGTGAGGGGCAGTGGGTGAGGGGCAGTGTCAGTGGGTGAGGGGCAGTGTCAGTGGGTATGGGGCAGTGTGAGTGGGTGACGGGCAGTGTCAGTGGGTGAGGGGCAGTAGGTGAGGGGCAGTGGGTGAGGGGCAGTGGGTGAGGGGCAGTGGGTGACGGGCAGTGTCAGTGGGTGACGGGCAGTGTCAGTGGGTGAGGGGCAGTAGGTGAGGGGCAGTGGGTGAGGGGCAGTGGGTGAGGGGCAGTGTCAGTGGGTGAGGGGCAGTGTCAGTGGGTGAGGGGCAGTGTCAGTGGGTGAGGGGTAGTGGGTGAGGGGCAGTGTCAGTGGGTGAGGGGCAGTGTCAGTGGGTGAGGGGCAGTGGGTGAGGGGCAGTGTCGGTGGGTGAATTTCGGTGGGTGAGGGGCAGTGTCAGTGGGTGAGGGGCAGTGTCAGTGGGTGAGGGGCAGTGTCGGTGGGTGAGGGGCAGTGTCAGTGGGTAAGGGGCAGTGACAGTGGGTGAGGGGCAATGTCAATGGGTGAGGGGCAGTGTCAGTGGGTGAGGGGCAGTGTCAGTGGGTGAGGGGCAGTGTCAGTGGGTGAGGGGGAGTGTCAGTGGTTGAGGGGCAGTGTCAGTGGGTGAGGGGCAGGGTCAGTGGGTGAGGCGCAGTGTCAGTGCGTGAGGGGGCAGTTTCAGTGGGTGAGGGGCAGTGTCAGTCGGTGAGGGGCAGTGGGTGAGGAGCAGTGGGTGAGGGGCAGTGGGTGAGGGGCAGTGGGTGAGGGGAAGTGGGTGAGGGGCAGTGTGAGTGGGTGAGGGGCAGTGTAAGTGGGTGAGGGGCAGTGTCAGTGGGTGCGGGGCAGTGGTTGAGGGGCAGTGGGTGAGGGGCAGTGGGTGAGGGGCAGTGTCAGTGGGTGAGAGGCAGTGTCAGTGGGTGAGGGGCAGTGTCAGTGGGTGAGGGGTAGTGGGTGAAGGGCAGTGTCAGTGGGGGAGGGGCAGTGGTTGAGGGGCAGTGGGTGAGGGGCAGTGGGTGAGGGGCAGTGGGTGAGGGGCAGTGTCGGTGGGTGAGTTTCGGTGGGTGAGGGGCAGTGTCAGTGGGTGAGGGGCAATGTCGGTGGGTGAGTGGCAGTGTCAGTGGGTAAGGGGCAGTGTCAGTGGGTGAGGGGCAATGTTAATGGGTGAGGGGCAGTGTCAGTGGGTGAGGGGCAGTGTCAGTGGGTGAGGGGCAGTGTCAGTGGGTGAGGGGGAGGGTCAGTGGTTGAGGGGCAGTGTCAGTGGGTGAGGGGCAGTGGGTGAGGGGCAGGGTCAGTGGGTGAGGCGCAGTGTCAGTGGGTGAGGGGGCAGTTTCAGTGGGTGAGGGGCAGTGTCAGTCGGTGAGGGGCAGTGGGTGAGGGGCAGTGTCAGTGAATTAGGGGCAGTGTCAGTGGGTGAGGGGCAGTGTCAGTGGGTGAGGGGCAGTGTCAGTGAATTAGGGGCAGTGTCAGTGGGTGAGGGGCAGTGTCAGTTGGTGAGGGGCAGTGGGTGAGGGGTAGTGTCAGTGAATTAGGGGCGGTGTCAGTGGGTGAGGGGCAGTGTCAGAGGGTGAGGGGCAGTGTCAGTGGGTGAGGGGAGTGGGTGAGGGGCAGTGGGTGAGTGGCAGTGGGTGAGGGGCAGTGTCAGTGGGTGAGGGGCAGTGTCAGTGGGTGAGGGGCAATGTCAATGGGTGAGGGGCAGTGTCAGTGGGTGAGGGGTAGTGTCAGTGGGTGAGGGGCAGTGTCAGTGGGTGAGGGGGAGGGTCAGTGGTTGAGGGGCAGTGTCAGTGGGTGAGGGGCAGGGTCAGTGGGTGAGGCGCAGTGTCAGTGGGTGAGGGGGCAGTTTCAGTGGGTGAGGGGCAGTGTCAGTCGGTGAGGGGCAGTGGGTGAGCGGCAGTGGGTGAGGGGCAGTGGGTGAGGGGAAGTGGGTGAGGTGTAGTGTGAGTGGGTGAGGGGCAGTGTAAGTGGGTGAGGGGCAGTGTCAGTGGGTGAGGGACAGTGGGTGAGGGGCAGTGGGTGAGGGGCAGTGGGTGAGGGGCAGTGTCAGTGGGTGAGGGGCAGTGTCAGTGGGTGAGGGGCAGTGTCAGTGGGTGAGGGGCAGTGGGTGAGGGGCAGTGTCGGTGGGTGAGTTTCGGTGGGTGAGGGGCAGTGTCGGTGGGTGAGTGGCAGTGTCAGTGGGTAAGGGGCAGTGTCAGTGGGTGAGGGGCAATGTCAATGGGTGAGGGGCAGTGTCAGTGGGTGAGGGGCAGTGTCAGTGTGTGAGGGGCAGTGTCAGTGGGTGAGGGGGAGGGTCAGTGGTTGAGGGGCAGTGTCAGTGGGTGAGGGCAGTGGGTGAGGGGCAGGGTCAGTGGGTGAGGGGCAGTGTCAGTCGGTGAGGGGCAGTGGATGAGGGGCAGTGTCAGTGAATTAGGGGCAGTGTCAGTGGGTGAGGGGCAGTGTCAGTGGGTGAGGGGCAGTGTCAGTGGGTGAGGGGCAGTGTCAGTGAATTAGGGGCAGTGTCAGTGGGTGAGGGGCAGTGTCAGTGGGTGAGGGGCAGTGTCAGTGGGTGAGGGGCAGTGTCAGTGAATTAGGGGCAGTGTCAGTGGGTGAGGGGCAGTGTCAGTTGGTGAGTGGCAGTTGGTGAGGGGCAGTGGGTGAGGGGAAGTGTCAGTGAATTAGGGGCAGTGTCAGTGGGTGAGGGGCAGTGTCAGAGGGTGAGGGCAGTGTCAGTGGGTGAGGGGAGTGGGTGAGGGGCAGTGGGTGAGGGGCAGTGTCAGTGGGCGAGGGGCAGTGGGTGAGGGCAGTGGGTGAGGAGCAGTGCCTGTGGGTGAGGGGCAGTGTCAGTGGGTGAGGAGCAGTGACAGTGGGTGAGGGGCAGTGTCAGTGGGTGAGGGGCAGTGTTAGTGGGTGAGGGGCAGTGACAGTGGGTGAGGGGAAGTGACAGTGGGTGAGGGGCAGTGTCAGTGGGTGAGGAGCAGTGACAGAGTGTGAAGGGCAGTGTCAGTGGGTGAGGGGCAGTGTCAGTGGGTGAGGGCAGTGTCAGTGGGTGAGGGGCTGTTGTGAGGGAATGGAAAGTCTCATCTTGGGAGCAGATGAGGCTGAGGCAGAGAAGTTGGGAGCAGGGAATAGCGTGGTTGCAAATGTCAGGGAGGGAGGAGGTGAAGTGGAGGTAACTGTGTGAGTCGGGAGGTTGTCGTAGACATCAGTCAATAGTCTGTCCCCTGTGTTGGAGACAGAGAGATCACTAAAGGGGAGAGCTGCATCAGAGAGAGTGCAGGTGAAAGTGAGGCCAGGGTGGGTTAGTGATGACGTGCATTACATCGATGAGTTCTGCACGGGTGCAGGAGGCTGCCCCGATGCAGTGGGTGATGTCGTGGAGAAAGAGTTGTGGGATGGAGCCAGTGTACGTTTGGAACAAGGACAAATTAGTGTTATTTACAATATTCTACACGATTTAGATGAGGGGATTAAATGTAACATCTTCAAGTTTGCGGACGACACAAAGCTGGGTGGCAGTGTGAGCTGTGAGGAGGATGCTATGAGGCTGCAGGGTGACTTGGGCAGGTTGTGTGAGTGGGCAGATGCATGGCAGATGCAGTATAATGTGGACAAGTGTGAGGTTATCCACTTTGGTGGCAAGAACTGGAAGGCAGATTATTATTTGAATGGTGTCAGATTAGGAGAAGGGGAGGTGCAACAAGACCTGGCTGTGTTTGTACATCAGTCACTGAACGTAAGCATGCAGGTACAGCAGGCAGTGAAGAAGGCTAATGACATGTTGGCCTTCATTGCGAGAGGATTTGAGTTTAGGAGCAAGGAAGTCCTACTGCAGTTGTACAGGGCCCTGGTGAGACAGCACCTGGGGTATTGTGTGCAACTTTGGTCTCCTAATTTGAGGAAGTACATTTTTGCTTTTGAGGGAGTGCAGCATAGGTTCACCAGGTTAATTCCCAGGTTGGCGGGACTGACATATGATGAAAGAATGGGTCGACTGGGCTTGTATTCACTGGAATTTAGAAGCATGAGAGGGGATCTCATGAAAACATATAAACTTATTAACGGATTGGATAGACGAGATATAAGAACAATGTTCCCGATCTGGGGAAGTCCAGAACCAGGGGGTCACAGTTTAAGAATAAGTGGGAGGCCATTTAGGACTGAGATGAGGAAAACTTTTTTCACCCAGAGATTTGTGAATCTGTGTAATTCTCTGCCTCAGAAGGCAGTGGAGGCCAAATCACTGGATGTATTCAAGAGAGAGTTACATTTAGCTCTTGGGGATAAAGGAATCAAGGGATATGGGGAAAAAAACAGGAACAGGGTACTGATTTTAGATGATCAGCCATGATCATATTGAATGGCGATGCTGTCACGAAGGGCTGAATAGCCTTCTCCTGCACCTGTTGTTCTATGTTTCTATGTTTCTAGGACTGTTTGATGTAAATAATAAAAGGCCGGCACAGCTGGGGCCCATGCCAGTTCTCATGGCCACACCTTTAACTTGGAGAAAGTGAGAGGTGAAAGGAGCAGTGTAGAGGGTGAGGACAGGTTTGACCCGGCCTCTGGCAGCTCGTTACAAACACCCAGCACCCTTGGAGTGAAAACGTTGCCCCCAAGTTCTTATTAAACCTTGCCCCTCTCACCTTCAACCTGTGCTCCCTGGTTCTTGATTCTCCCAGCCTGGATAATCCCCTCATGATTTTATTCACCTCCATCTGCTGGACCCTCTATAAAGTGGATGTTCACAGTCTTTGCCCAATGTTTAGTCTAGCGTTTGATGACACGGTTTAAAAGACATTTGGGCAGGTACATGGGCAGGAAACATAAGGACATGCAGATGCTGGTTTATAAAGGTCAGGCAGCATCTCTGGAGAAAATGGTCAGGTGATGTTTCAGGTCGGGACCCTTCTTCAGACAGCAGACAGAGTGCGGTGGGAGGGGGGCAGAAAGCTGGAAGAGGTGGGGGAGGGTCCGGTGAGTGATAGGTGGATACATGTGGGGGGGGGGTGATGGGTAGATGTGGAAGGGCAGAGATGAAGTGGCAGAAGGTGTCGCACAATGACAGAAGAGTTGAACTGTGTGACTGCGAGTCTTGCCCCTGGGACCCAGTGCTGGGAACAGCTCAGTCCGGGCACATTAACGGATGAGGCATGGCCATGCAGGAGGCTTGGCGAGGTGTGGAAGTTGGGCGGGCAGTGGGAGGGCAGGAAACGACCAGAGTTCACAATATCTGCCTCCACCACCACCCCTGGCAATGCGTTCCCACCCCCACTACTCTGTGTAAACCCTGTCCCTGGACATCCCCATGAAACGT
>NW_027601518.1:44484-49484 GCF_053455715.1 Rhinoraja longicauda | reverse complement strand
CTGGGTGTCAAAGTATTCAGGTGTGTGGGTGGCTGGGGAACAGGTGTGTGGTTTGGCTGAGGGGGTTAGATGTGTGGTGGGGCTGCGGGTCAGGTGTACGGGGGGGGGGGCTGGGAGTCAGGTGAGTAGAGGGCTGGGGTCAGGTGTGTAGGGCGCTGCGGGTCACGTGTGTGATGGGATTGGGCGTCAGTTGCTCTGGTGTTTGGGTGGGATGATTGTCAGGTGTGTGGAGGGGGGCTGTGGTTCAGGAGTGTGAGGATGGGGGCTGGGGGCAAGTTTGTTGGGGGCTTGGTGTCATGTGTGTGCGGCTAATGGGGAGCAGGGGTCAGGTGTGCTAGGGGCTGTGGGTCAATGGGTCAGGTGCATGGGGGTGTGGGGGCCAGGTTTGTGATGGGGCTTTGGGTCATATTTTAGGGGGTTCAGTTGGTCAGATGTGATGGGCGGCTGGCGGTCAGGTTTGTGGGGAGCTGAGGGGACAGTTGTTTGGTGGTTTGGTGGTCAGGTGTGTGGGTTGCTGGGGGTCGCGTGTGTGAGGGTCTGGTGATCAGGTGTCTGGGAGGGCTGGGGTTAAGGTGTGTGCGGAGCTGAGGTTCAGGTGTGTCGGAGGGGTGGGGGGCAGGTGTGTCGGAGGGGTGGTGGTCAGGTGTGTAGGGGGCTGAGGGTGTCAGTTGTGTGGAGGGCTGACGCCACGTGTATTGGGGGAACGGGGTCAGTTGTGCGGGGGGCTGAGGGGGTCAGGTGTGCGGGGGGTTCGGCATCAGCTGTGTGCGAGCTGGGGTTCAGGTGTGTTGGAGGTCTGGTGTCAGGTGTTTGCGGGGCTGCGGTTCAGGTGGAGGGGTGAGGGTCAGGTGTGAGGGGGCTGAGGGGGGTCAGGTGTGTGCAGGGCTCACGCCAGGTGCGTTGGGCGTAGGGGGTCAGTCCTGTGGGGGGCTGACGGGGTCAGGTGTGTGTGTGGGGCTGGATGTCAAGTATGCGCGGGGCTAGGGGCAGGCGTGTGGCGGGCTGAGGAGATCAGGTATTGTGGAGGGCTGACGTCACGTTTGATGGGGGCTAGGTGCCATGTGTGTGTGGCAACTGGGGATCTGAAGTCCGGAGTGTGGGGACTGGGGTTGAGCTGGGTGGGGGCTGGGTGTCACGTGTGTGGTGGGGTGGGGTCAGGTGTTTGGGGGGACTGGTGTCAGATATGCAGGGGGCTGGAGGTCTGTTGTGTGCGGGGCTGGGGTTCAGGTGCCTATTGGGGCAGGTGGTCCGGTTTCAGGGGGTCAGATGTGTGGGGGTCAGGGAGTCAGGTGATTGGGGGCTGGGGGTGAAGTGTGTGGGGGACTGGGGGTCAGGTATGTGGGGACTGGAGGTGAGGTGTTGGGGTCAGGTGTGTGAGGGGGCTACGGGTCAGTTATGTGCGGGAGCAGTGGGTCAGTGGGTCAGGTGCGTAAGGGGTGTGGGGGCCTGGTGTGTGTTTGGGATTTGGGTCACATTTTGGGGGGGTCAGTGGATCAGGCGTGTTGGGCCGCTGCGGTCGGGTTTGTTGGAGGGCTGGGGGGGTTCAGGTGTGTGGTGGTCTGGGGGCCAGGTGTGTGGGGTCTGGGGGTCACGTGTGCGGGAGGGCTGGGGTTCAGGATTGTGCGGGTCTGGGGTTTAGGTGTGTGGGGGGACGTCGGACAATTGTCCGGTGGGCTGGGTAACAGGTTGGTCAGGTGTTTGGGGGATTGTCGGTCAGGTGTGTGGGGCGGCAGGTGGCAGGTTTGTGATGGGGGTGGGGGTCAGGGGGTCAGATGTGTGGGGGTCAGGGAATCAGATGATTGGCGGCTGGGGGTGAAGTGGGGGGAATGTGAGGTCAGGTGTGTGGGGACTGGAGGTGAGGTGTGTGTGGGGGGTTGTGTCAGGTGTGTGTGTGTGTGTATGGGGGCTGCCTGTCAGGTGCGTGGGGAGCCAGGAGTCAGGTGTGTGGGGGCTGAGGGTCAGGAGTGTGGAGGTGTGGGGGTCAGGTGTGTGGGGGGGGGCTGCGGGTCAGTTATGTGCGGGAGCTGTGAGTCAATGGGTCAGGTGCGTGAGGGGTGTGGGGGCCAGGTGTGTGATGGGGCTTTGGGTCAAATTTTGGGGGGCTATGGGTCCGATATGTTGGGCCGCTGGGGTCAGGTTTGTGGGGGCTGAAGGGTCAGGTGTGTGGTGGTCTGGGGCAGGTGTGTGCGGGGCTATGGTCGAGGTGTGTCGGAGGGGTGAGGGCCAGGTGTGTGGGGGGCTGAGGGGGTTCACTTTGTGGGGATCTGGTGGTCAGGTGTCTGGGAGTGCTGGGGTTCATGTGTGCGCGGGGCTGGGGTTCAGGTGTGCCGGAGAGGTGGGCGTCATGTGTGTGAGGGGCCGAGGGGGTCAGGTGTGTGGAGGGCTGACGCCAGGTGTTTTGGGGGCAGGGGGTCAGTTGCGTGGGGGGCTGAGGGGATAAGGTTATTTGGGGTTTGCCCGTCAGCTGTGTGCGAGGCTGGGGTTCAGGTGTGTGGGAGGCCTAGTGGTCAGGTGTGTGCGGGGCTGTGGTCCAGGTGTGTCGGAGGGGTGAGGGTCACGTGTGTGGGGGCTGAGGGTGTCATTTGTGTGGAGGGCTGACGTCGGGTGTGTTAGGGGAAGGGGGTCAGGTGTGTGGGGGTCTGGGTGTAATGCGTTTGTGGCTAATGGGGATCAGAGGTCAGGTGTGTGGGGACAGGTGTTCAGGTGTGTTGTGGCTGGGGGTCACATGTGTGGGGGGCCTGGGTGTCAGGTGTGTGGGGGACTGGTGGTCAGGTATGCAGGGGCTGGAGGTCAGGTGTGTGTGGGGCTGGAGGTCAGGTGCGGGGGGCTGGGGTCAGGTTTGTGGTGGGGTTGGGGATCAGGGTTTCAGATGTGTGGGGGACTGGGGGTCAAGTGAGTGGTGGGGCTGGAGGTGAGGTGTGAGTGAGGGTTGAGGTTAGGTGTGTCTGGGGGGGGCTGGCTGTCCGGTGCGTGAGGGGCCAGGAATCAGGTGTGTTGAGGGGATGCGGGTCGGTTATGTGCGGGGGCTGTGTGACATTGGGTCAGGTGCGTGGGGGTTGAGGGGGCCAGGTGTGTGATGGGGCTTTTGGTCAAATTTTCGCGGGTTCAGTCGGACACGCGTGTTGTGCGGCTGGAGGTCAGGTTTGTGGGGGGCTGGGGTCAGGTGTGTGAGGTCTCGGGGTCAGGTATGTGAGGGGGGCTGGGTTTCACGAATTTGGGGGACTGGGGTCAGTTGTGGGGGTGGACTGTGGGTCATGTGTGTGCGGAGCTGGGGTTGAGGTGTGTCGGAGGGGTCAGGTGTGTTGAGGGCTGAGGTCAAGTGTGTTGGGGGCAGGGTGTCAGGTATGTGGGGGCTGAGGTGGTCTGCTGTTAGTGGGGGTTGGGGCAGTTGTGTGGGGGCTGGGGTTCAGCTACCTTGGGGTTGCTGAAAGAGTCGGGTATGTGGGGGGCCGGGGTTCAGGTGTGTGCGGGGATGGAGTTCAGGTGTGTGCGGGTGTTGTGTTCAGATGCATGGAGGGTGGGGCTCGGGACAGGTGGCCGGGGGGCTGGGTGTCAAAGTGTTCAGGTGTGTGGGGGGCTGGGGAACAGGTGTGTGGGTTGGCTGATGGGGTTAGATGTGTGGTGGGGCTGCGGGTCAGGTGTGTGGGTGTCTGGTGTGTGGGGAGAGCTGGGGTTCAGTTGTGTGCGGGGCTGGGATTTAGGTGTGTGGGGGGACGTCGGACAAGTGTCCGGTGGGCTGGGTGACAAGTTGGTCTGGTGTATGGGGGATTGTCGGTCAGGTGTTTGGGGGGCAGGGGGCAGGTTTGTGAGGAAGGTGGGGGTCAGGGGTCAGATGTGTGGGGGTCAGGGAATCAGATGATTGGGGGGCTGGGGGTAAAGTGGGTGACTGTGGGGTCAGGTGTGTGGGGTCTGGAGGTGAGGTGTGTGGGGGTTTGTCTCAGGTGTGTGTGTGGGGGGCTGGCTGTCAGGTGCGTGGGGAGCCAGGAGTCAGGTGTGTGGGGGGGCTGCGGGTCAGTTATGTGCGGGGCCTGTGAGTCAGTGGGTCAGGTTCGTGCGGGGTGTGGGGGCAAGGTATGTGATGGGTCTTTCGGTCAAATATTGGGGGGTCTGTGGGTCAGATATATTGGAAGTGCTGGGGTTCAGGTGTGCGCGGGGCTGGGGTTCAGGTGTGCCGGAGGGGTAGGCCTCAGGTGTGTGTGGGACTGAGGGTGTCATTTGTGTGGAGTGCTGACGTCGGGAGTGTTGGGACCAAGGGGACAGATGTGTGGGTGGGCTGGGTGTCAGGTGTGTGGGGTGGCTGGGAATCAGGTGTGTGGGGGATCGGGGTCATGTGTGTGGGGGCTGGAGGTCACGTGAGTGCGGGGCTGGGAGTTTCATGTGTGCAGGCTGAGGGGTCAGGTGTGTGAGATGCTGGGCGCCAGGTGTGTGGGGGGGCTGAGAGGTCAGGTGTGTGAGGGGCTTGAATTCAGGTGTGTGTGGCGGCTGTGGGGGTCAGGTGTGTGGGGGCTTGGGGTCAGCTATGTGTGGGGGCTGAGCGTGTCATGTGTGGTGGGGGCTGGTGTTCAGGTGTGTGCGGGCTGGTGTTCATGTGTGTCGGAGGGGTGGGGTTCAGGTGAGTGGGCGCTGAGGTCTGGCGTGTTGGGGGTAGGGTGTCAGATGTGTGGGTGCTGAGGTTTTCATGTGTGTGGGGCGCTGGGTCAGGTGTGTGGAAGGCTGCGAATCAGGTGTGTGGGGTAGTGGCTGTGGGGGTCAGATGTGTGGGGTAGGGGCTGTGGGGGTCAGGTGTGTGGGGGCTGGTGTTCAGGTGTGTGCGAGGCTGTGGATCAGGTATGCGTGGGGGGCGTGAGACAGGTGTCCGGGCGGCTGGGTGACAGATTGGTCAGCTGTGGTTTCGGGTGTGGGGGGGGCTGAGGCGGTCAGGTTAGTGGGGGAGCTGGGAGTCAGATGCGGAGGACTGGGGTCAAGTGCGTGGGGGTCTAGGTGTCAGATGTGCTGGGGGC
>NW_027601518.1:17984-43984 GCF_053455715.1 Rhinoraja longicauda | reverse complement strand
TTTATCTATTTATTCATTTCCCTATGTTCTCTAAATCTCTGTGGGCAGGTGTGTGGGGTCTTTGAGTATATGGAAAGCGCTATATAAATAAAATGCATTATTATTATTATTATTAATTGTGTGCGGGACTGTGATTCTGGTGTGTGGGAGTGCTGGGGTCAGGTGCGTGAGAGGACGGTGTGTGTGGGGGGGGCTGGAGGACTGGTGGCTGGGTGGCTGGGAGACAAGGTGGCCAGGTGTGTGGGGGGGCTGGGGGCAGGCGGACATGCGTGTTGAGGGCTTATGGGTCAGATATGTGGGGGGCTGGGGGACAGGTGAGTGGGGGGCAGGTGTGTAGGGGGCTGGTTGTCAGTTGTGTGGTGGGGAGACTGGTGGTTAGGTGTGTGCGGGGGCTGTGGGTCAGTGTGTCAGGTGAGTGGGAGGATGGTGTCAGGTGTGTGGGGGCTGGAGTTCAGGTGTGTGGTGGGGCTGGAGGTCAGGTGTGTGCGGTGGCTGGTGAGCAGGTGTGTGGGGTGCTGGGGACGTGTCTGGCGGGCTGGGGGTCAGGGGCGTATGGGGCTGGGGTCAGATATATGGGGGGCTGAGGGGGTCGGGTGTGGGGGGGGGGGGGGCTGGGGGACGTTTGTGACGGGCTGGGTGTTCGGGGAGTAGGGAGCTGGGGGGTTGGAGTGTGGGAGCGAGGGTTTTGGTGTGTGGGTGTCTGGGATCTGTGGGCCAGGTGTGTGGGGAGACTGGGGGCCAGGTGTGTGGGGAGACTGGGGGTCAGGTGTGTGGGAGGGCTGGGATTCAGGTGTGTGGGCGGCTGGGGTCAGGTATGTGGGAGGGCTGGCCGTCAGGTGTGTGGGAGGGCTGGGGCCGTGTGTCTAGTGAATGAGTGGGTCAGGTTTGTGGGGGCTGGGCGTCAGCTGTGTGGGGGTCGGTGGTCAGGCTTGTGGGGGACTGGGGGGTCAAATGTGTGCGTGGCTGCGATTCATGTGTGTGGGAAGGCTGGGGTCTGGTGCGTGGGAGGACGGTGTGTGTGGGGGGCTGGGGGACTGGTGGCTGGGTGTCTGGGAGACGAGGTGGTCAGGTGTGTGGATGGCTGGGTGCAGGGGGTCATGCGTGTTGGGGGCTGAGGGGTCACATATGTTGGGGGCTGAAGGACAGGTGAGTGGGGTCTGGGGGCAGGTGTGTAGGGGGCTGGGGGTCAGGTTTTTTGGAGATGCAGGTCGTGTGTGTGTGGGCTGGTGGTCATGTGTGTGGGGGTCTGAGGGTCAGGTGTGTGTGTGGGCTGGTTTTCAGGAGTGTAATCACGCTGGGTGTCAGGGGGCAGGTGAGTGGTGGGGCTGGGTGTCAAGTCTGTTGTGGGGCTGGAGGTTAGGTGTGTGGGGGCGAAGGATCAAGTGTGTGGGGGCGAGGGGTCAGGTGTGTGGGTGTCTGGAATAAGGGGGTCAGGTGTCTGGGGTTACTGGGGTTCATGTGTTTGGGGGCTGGTTTCGTGTGTGTGGTGAGTCAGTGGGTCAGGCGTGCGGGGGCTGGGCGTCAGGTGTGTGAGGGGCTGGGGTGCAGGAATGTGGGGGGGGGCTGGGGGCTGGGAGTCGTGTGTAGGGGCCTGGGGTCAGGTGTGTGTGGAGGGGCCTGGCGTCAGGTGTGTGAGGGGCTGGGGTGCAGGAATGTGGGGGGGGGCTGGGGGCTGGGAGTCGGGTGTAGGGGCCTGGGGTCAGGTGTGTGTGGAGGGGCCTGGTGTCAGGTGTGTGGGGGGCTAGGTTTCAGGTGTGTAGGGGGCAGGATGTCAGGTGTGTGAGGGGCTGGGGGTCCGGTGTGTGGGAGTGATTGGGGTCAGGTGTGTGGGGGGTGGCTGTGGGATGGGGGTCAGGTGTGTGAGGGGCTCGGGTTCAGGTGTCTGGCAGACTGGGCTCAGGTGTGTGGGGGCTGGGGGTCAGGTGTATGGGGGCTTGGGGTCAGTTGTGTTGTGGGGGTGGTGTCAAGTGTGTTGTGGGGGTGGGGGTCAGGTTTGTGGGGGGCTGTGGGATCAGGGGTCAGGTTTGTGGGGAGGCTGGGGGTCAGGTGTGTGTGCAGGGGCTGTGGGTCAGGGGATCAAGTGTTTGGGGGGGCTGGGTTGCATTTGAGTGGGGGAGCTGGGGCTCATGTGTGTGGGGGGGTGGGTAGAGCTCAGGTGTGTGGGGAAAGGGGGTTCGGGGAGTTTGGTGGCTGGGAGGTCAGGGGATCTGATGTGTGGGGTATGGGGGTCAGGGGGTCATATGTGTCGCGGACTGGGAGTCAGGGGGTCATATGTGTGGGGGGCTGGGTGTCAGGGGCTCATATGTGTGGGGCTGGGTGTGTGGAGGGATGGGGGTCAGGTTTCTGGGGAGCTGAGATCAGGAATGTGCGGAGGCTGGGTGTCAGTGGATCTTGTGCGGGGGGCTGGGTGTCATGTGAGGGGTAGGCTTGGTCTGGTGTGCGGGGGAAGGGTGTCATGTGTGTGGGGTCTGGGGGGCAGGTGTGTGCGGGGCTGCGGTTCAGTTGTGTGGGAGGGGCTGCGGGTGAGTTGTATGGGGTGGGCGTCAGGTTGGTTGGGGGGGCTTGGGGTTAGGTGTGTGGTAGGGGCTGTGGTTCAGGTGAGTGGGTCAGGTGAGTGGGGGGCTGGGCATCAGGTATGTGGGGCTGGAGGACAGATGTGTGGTGTGGTTGGAGGTCAGGTGTGTGTGGGGGCTGGGGGTCAGGTGTGTGCGGGGGCTGGGGGTCAGGTATGTGCGGGGCTGAATGCCAGGTGCGTGGGTGTCTGGGTGTCGGGTGTGTTGTGGGTGCTGCGGTTCAGGTATGTCGGGGGGCTGGCGGTCATGTGTGTGGGTGGGGGGTTGGGTGTCAGGGGGTCAAGTGTACGGGGGAGGGTATCATGTGTGTGGGGGGCTGGGTTTCGGGGGGTCACGTATGTGGGGGGAGGGAGCCATATGTGTAGGGGCTGGAGGTCAGGGGTGTGGGCTGCTGGGGTTAGGGGTTCAATTGTGTGGGTGGTCTGGGGGTCAGTTGTGTCTGGCGCTGAGGGTCAGGTGTGTGTGGGGGGCTGTGGTTCCGGAGTGTGGGGGGGGGGCTGGGGGCACGTGTTTGGGCGGCTGGGGATCATGTGTGTGTGGGTACTGGGGATCTGGGGTCAGGTGTGTGGGGGACAGGGACTCGGGTATATGGGTGGTCAAGGGGTCAGGTTTGTGGCGGACTTGCGGATCAGGTGTGTGGGAGGTCAGTTGGTCAGGTGAGTGGGGGGTTTGGGGCAAGTGTGTAGGGAGATTGGGGTTCAGGTATTCGGGGAGCTGGAGGTGAGGTGTGTGTGGGGGCTGTGGGTCAGGTTTATTTGGGCGGACTGGATGTCTGGTGCGTGGGGGCTGGGAGTCATGTATGTGGAGTCTGGAGGTCAGGTGTGTGGGGGATGGGGATCAGGTGTGTGGGGGTCTGGGGGTCGAGTGTGCGGGGAGCTGGGGCTCAGGTATGCAGGGGCTGCAAGTCAGGTTTGTGCGGGGCTGGGGGTCCGGTTTGTGTTGGGGGTTGTTGGTTGGGGTCAGTTTTGTGGGGAGGTTGGGGGTTAGTTGTGTGCGGGGGCTGTGGGTCAGTGGGTCAGGTGAGTGGGGGGCTGAGGGTCAGGTGTGTGGGGGCTGGAGGACAGGTGTTGTGGTGTGGCTGGAGGTCAGTTGTGTGCGGGTGCTGGGGGTTAGGTGTGTGGGGGGGCTGGGGGTCAGGTGTGTGGGGGGCTGGGGTTAGGCTTATGAGGGGCTGAGAGGATCAGGTGTGCGGGGGACTGGGGGGACGTATGAGGGGAGACTGCGGGTCAGGTGTGTGGGAGGGCTAGGGGTCAGGTATGTGGGAGGGCTGGGGTCGTGTGTGTGGTGAGTCAGGGCGTCAGCTGTGTCGGGTTCGGGTGGTCTGGTTTGTGGGGGGCTGGGGGGGGCAATTGTGCGCGGGGCAGTGATTCAGGTGTGTGGGAGGGTTGGGGTCAGGTGCGTGAGAGGACTGGGGGTCATGTGTGTGTGTGGGAGGCTGGGGCACTGGTGGCTGGGGGGCTGGGAGACAAAGTGGTCAGGTGTGTGGGGGGCTGGGGGCAGGGGGTCATGCGTGTTTCGGGCTGAGGGGTCAGATGGGTGGGGGCTGGGGGACAGGTGGGTAGGGGGCTGGGGGTCAGGTGTGTACGGAGCTGGGGGTCAGGTTTTTTGGGGATGCAGGTCAGGTGTGAGGGGTCAGGTGGTCAAGTGTGTGTAGGGGGGCTAGGTGTCACTTGTTTGGGGGCTGGTGGTTCGTTTTGTGGGAGGGTTGGTGTTCACATGTGTGGGGGGTGGGGGATTGAGGGCCAGGTGTGTGGGGGCGCTGGTGCTCAGGTGTGTGGAGGGCTGAGGGTCAGGTGTGTGGGTGGGCTGGGTTTCAGGAGTGTAATGAAGCTGGGTGTCATGGGGAAGGTGTGTGGTGCGGCTGGGTGTCAGGTCTGTTGTGGGGCTGGGTGTTAGGTGTGTGGGCGCGAGGGTTCAGGTGTGTGGGTGTCTGCGATCAGGGGGTCAGGTGTCTGGGGTTATTGGGGGTCATGGCGAGCTGGGTTTCAGGTATGTGGGGGCGCTGGAGGGCTGGAGGGCTGGGAGTCAGGTGTGTTGGCTGGCTGGGTGTGTATGGGAGGGCTGGTGGTCAGGTGGTCAGGTGTGTGGGAGTGGTGGGGTTCAGGTGGTTGGGGGGGTGGGGGCTGGTGGTTAGGTGTGTGAGGGACACGGGATCATGTGTCTGGCAGGCTGGGGGTCAGATGTGTGGAGGCTGGGGTTCAGGTGTGTTTTGTGGGAGGGTTGGTGGTCACGTGTGTGTGGGGACTTTTGAGGGCCAGGTGTGTGGTGGCGCTGGTGCTCAGGTGTGTGGGGGGCTGAGGTTCAGGTGTGTGGGTGGGCTGGGTTTCAGGAGTGTAATGAAGCTGGGTGTCATGGGGATGGTGTGTGGTGGAGCTGGGTGTCAGGTCTGTTGTGGGGCTGGGGGTTAGGTGTGTGGGGCGAGGGTTCAGGTGTGTGGGTGTCTGCGATCAGGGGGTCAGGTGTCTGGGGTTACTGGGGGTCATGTATTTGGGGGCTGGTTTCGTGTGTGTGGTATGTGGGTCAGGCGTGTGGGGTCTGGGTGTCAGGTGTGTGAGGGGTTGTGGTTCAGGTGTGTGGGAGGGCTGGGGGTCACATGTGTGGGAGGGCTGGGGTCGTGTGTGTGGTGAGTCAGTGGGTCAGGCGTGTGGGGGGCTGGGCGTCAGCTGTGTCGTGGTTGGGTTGTCAGGTTTGTGCGGGGCTGGGGGTCAGTTGTGTGGGGTCTGGTGGCCAAGTGTGTATAGGGGGTCTGGGTGACACTTGTTTGTTGGGGCTGGTGGGTTGTTTTGTGGGAAGGCTGGGGGTCAGGTGGGAGGGCTGGCGTTCAGGTGGGTGGCTGGCTGGAATCAGATGTGTGGGGGGCTGGGTTTCAGGTGTATGGCGGGGTTGTGTTTCAGGTGTGTGGGGTCTGGGGGTAGGTGTGTGGGGGGTGGGGGTCAAGTGTGTTGTGATGGTGGGGGTCAGGTCTGTGGGGGGCTGGGGATCAGGGTTCAGGTTTGTGGGGAGGCTGTGGGTCAGGAGTGTGTGCGGGGGCTGTGGGTCAGGGGATCAAGTGTGAGGGGGGGGCTGGGTTGCATTTGTATTGGGGGCTGGGGCTCTTGTGTGTGGGGGGTTGGGGCTCAGGTGTGTGGTGGGGCAGGGAGTTCGGGGTGTACGGTGGCTGGGAGGTCATGGGATCAGATGTATGGGGGGCTGGGGTGTCAGGGGATCAGATGTGGGGGTGCTGGGGGTCACATTTATGGGGCCTGGGGGTCAGTGGGACAGCTAAGTGGAGGGCTGGGGGTCAAGTGTGGGGGTCAGGAATTCGGGTGTTTGGGTGGCTGCGAGTCACGTGTGCGGTGGGCTTGGAATCACCTGTGTGGGGGCTGGGGTCACTTGTGTGGGGGTATGGGGATCAGGTTTGTGGGGGGGCACGTGTGTGAGTTACTGGGTGTCAGGTGCTTTCGGGGGTTACGGGTCAGTGGGCAGGTGTGTGGGGCGCTGAGGGTCAGGTGTGTGGGGCGCTGGGAATCATATGTGTGGGGGGTGGGGTCTCTGTTGTTGGGGGTGTTGAGATTCAGGTGTGTGAGGGGCTGGGGGTCAGGTGTGTGGGTGTCAGGGGGTCATGTGTGGTGGGGGGGTGAGGGTCGGTTGTGTGGGGGGCCGTGGTCAGGTGTGTGGCAGGCTGGGGATCAGGTGTGTGGGGGGTTGGCCTTCAGCTGTGTCGGGGTCGGGTGGTCAGGTGTGCGCGGTGCTGGGGCCCAGGTGCGTGGAAGGGCTGGGGGTCAGGTGTGTGGGGAGGCTGGAGGTCAAGTGTGTAGGGGGGGGGCTGGTGGTTCGAAATGTGACGTGCTGTGGGTCAGTGGGTCAGGTGTGTGGGTGGTCTGGGGTCATTTGTTTGGGGGGCTGCCTGGAGGGCTGGTGGTCAGGTGTGTGCGGGGACTGTGAGTCAGGGGGTCGGGTGTGTGGCGGGCTGGGCGTCAAGTGGTTGGGGGGTTGGTTGTCAGGTGTGTGGTGGGGCTGGTGGCTCAGGTTTATGGGGGGCTGTGGGTCAGGCTTGTAGGGGGTCAGGGTTGTGGGGAGCTGGGGGTCAGTTGTGTGCGGGGCTGTGATTCAGGTGCGTGGGTGGGCTGGCGTCAGGTGCGTGGGAAAGATTGGGGGTCAGGGGTATTGGGGGACTGGTGGCTGGGGGGGGCAGGGAGACAAGGTGCTCAGGTGTGTGGGGGGCTGGGGGACAGGTGAGTGGGGGCTGGGGGTCAGGTGTGTAGGGAGCTGGGTGTCAATCGGTCAGGTTGTGGGGGTCTGGGGTCTGGGGCTGGGGTTCAGGTGTGTGGGGGCTGGATGTCAGGTGTGTGGGGTGGGCTCGGGGTCAGGTGTCCGGGGGCGCTGGGGGGTTAGGTGTGTAGGGGGGCTGGGTTTCAGGTGTGTGGTAATGCTGGGTGTCAGGGGGCGGGTGTGTGGTGGGGTTCGGTGTCAGGTCTGTTGTGGGGCTGGGGTTCAGGTGTGTGGGGGCGAGGGGTCAGGTATGTGGGTATCTGGGATCACGGGGTCAGGTGTCTGGGCATACTAGGGGTTATGTGTGTGGAGGTCTGCTTTCGTGTGTGTGGTGAGTCAGTGGGTCAGGCGTGTGGGGGGCTGGGCGTCAGCTGCGTGGGGGTCGGGAATCAGCTGTTTGTTGGGGGGCTTGTTTTCAGGTTTGTGGGGGGCTGTTGGTCAGGTGTGTGAGGGGCTGGGTGCCGGGGGTCAGGTGTGTGGCAGGCTGGGGTTCAGGTGTGTGGGGGGGCTGGGGTCAGGTTTGTGGGGGGGGGGCTTGGGGTCAGGCGTGTGAGGGACTGCGAGTCAGGTGTTTGGGGGCTGTGGGTCAGGAGTGTGGGTGCGTGGGGCAGGGGGTCAGGTGTGTGAGGGGCTGGGGTTCAGGTGTGTGGGGTGCTGTGGGTCTGGTGAATCGGGGCCTGGGAGACAGGTGTGTGGGGGAGCACTAGATCAGCTGTGTGGGGGGTTGGGGGTCATGTTTGTATGGGGGCTGGGGTTCCGGTATGTGGAGGGGACTGTTGGTCACGTATGTGGGGGTTTGGGGGTCAGGCGTGTGCTGGGGTCAGGGGATCAGGTGTGTGTGATATGGGGCTGTGGATCAGCTGTGTGGGGTATTGGATGGTCACGTGTATGTGGGGGCTGTGGGTCACCTACGTGGGGGGGCTGTGGTCAGTTGTGTGCGGGGATCAGGGGGTCAGGTGTGCGGAGGGGATGGGGTCAGTAGGTCAGTTGTGTGTGGGAGGCTGGATGTCTGGTGTGTGGTGATGGTGCGGATCAGGGAGCAGGTGTGTGGTGGGTCTGGGTGTCAGGTGTGTTGTGGGTGTGGGGATCAGGTGTGATGTGTGGGGATGGGGGTTAGGTGTTATGCGTGGGGGGTGGGGATCTGGTGTGATGTGTGGGGGGTGGGGATGTGGTGTGATGTGTGGGGGGTGGGGGTCAGGAGTGTTGTGGGGTGGGGTCAGTTTTGTGGGCGGCTGGGGATCAGGGGGTCAGGTTTCTGGGGAGGCTGGGGGTCAGGTGTGTTGTCGGGGCTATGGGTCAGGGGATCAAGTGTGTGGGGGGCCTGGGCTGCATTTGTGTGTGGGGAGGGGGCTGTGGCTCTTGTGTGTTGGGGGTTGCTGGGGTCATGTGTGTGGGGGGGCAGGGGTTTCGGTGTGTTCGGTGGTTGGGGGTCATGAGTGTGGGGGCTGGGGACTGGCGTGTGGGGGGTTTTGAGGGTCAGGTGTGAGGGGTGATGGGGGTCAGGTGTGTATGTGGGGCTGGGGGTTAGGTGTGTGCTGGGGTCAGAGGGTCAAGTGTGCGGGGTGTGTTGGGGTCATGTGTGTGATGGGGCTGTGGGTCAGATGATGTAGGGGCTGGGGGTCAGGTGTGTGGGGGGCTGGGGGTCAGGTTTGTGGGGAGCTGGGGGTCAGGAATGTGCGGAGGCTGGGTGTCATGTGTGCGGGGTCTGGGGGGCAGGTGTGTGCGGGGCTGGGGTTCAGGTGCGTGGGGGGGGGGCTGCGAGTGAGTTGTATGGGGGCTGGGGGTCAGGTGGGTTGGAGGGGCTTGGGATCAGATATGTCGGGGTGGTTGAGAGTCAGATGCGTGGGTGGTCTGAGGGTCAGGTGTGTGATGGGGCTGGGGTTCGGGTGTGTGAGGCACTGGTGGTGAGGTGGTTAGATGCGTGGGGGTGGTCAGGTGTGTGAAGCGCTTGGGCCTCAGTTGCTCCGGTGTGTGGGGGGTTGGGTGGCTGTTGGTCAGGGGTATGGGGGGGCTGGGTGTCAGGTGCATGGGTGTCTGGGTGTCAGGTGTGTGGTGGGTGCTGCGGTTCAGGTATATCGGGAGGCAGGTGGTCATGTGTGGGGGACTGGTTGGGTGTCGTGGACGAGTATGGGGTGGCGGGGGTCATGTGTGTGGGGGGGCTGGGGTCATGTGTGTGGGGGGCTGGGTATCAGGGTGTCACGTGTGTGGGTTCAATTGTGTGGGTTGTCTGGGTGTCATTTGTGTCGGGCGCTGAGGGTCAGGTGTGTGGGTGAGCTGTGGGAGATGTGTGTGGGGGTGGGCTGGTGATCAGGTTTGTGTGTGGGGGGGCTGTGGTTCCGTAGTGGGGGGGGACTGGGGACACGTGTGTGGGAGGCTGGGGGGTCATGTGCGTGTGGGTAGCGGGGATCATGGGTCAAGTGTGTCGGGAGATTATGGTTCAGGTATGTGGGGAGCTGCAGGCGATTTGTGTGTGGAGGCTATGGGTCAGGTGTATTTGGAGGGACTGGATGTCTGGTGCGTGGGGGCTGGGAGTCAGGTATGTGGGGGCTGGTTTTGAGGCGTGTGGGGTGCTGGGGATCAGGTGTGTGGGGGTCTGGGGATCAAGTGTGTGGGGGCTGGGGCTCAGGTATGCATGGGGCTGGAGGACTGGTTCGTGCGGGGCGGGGGTTCAGGTTTGTGTTGTGGGCTGAGGGTCAGTTTTGTGGGAGGCTGGGGGTTAGTTGTGTGCGGGGGCTGGGGTCAGGTGTGTGGGGGCTGGAGGACAGGTGTGTGGCGTTGTTGGAGGTCAGTTGTGTGCGGGGGCTGTGGGTCAGGTGTGTGGGGGGGCTGGCGGAAGTGTGTGGCGGGCTGGCGGTCAGGTGTGTAGGAGGCTGGGGGACGTATGTGGGGTCTATGGGTGAGGTGTGTGAGGGGCTGGGGCTAAGGAGTGTGGGGGGCATGGGTTCTGGTGTATGGATATCTGGGTTCAGGGAGTCAGGTGTGTGGGAGGCCTGGGGGTCAGATGTGTGGGAGGGCTGGAGTTCAGGTGTGTGGGGGGCTGGCGTTCAGGTGGGTGGCAGGTTGGGGGTCAGGTGTATGGCGGGGCTGTGGGTCAGGTATGTGGGGTCTGGGGGTCAGGTGTGTGGGGGGGCTGGGTGTAAGGTGTGTGGAAGGTCTGGGGTCAGGTGTGTGGGGGGGGCTAGTGGCTGGGGGTCAGGTGTGTGAGGGGCTGGGTGTCAGGTGTGTGGGGGGCTGAGGGTCAGGTGTGTGGGGGCTGGCATTCAGGTGGGTAGCAGGCTGGGGTTCTGATGTGTGGGGGGCTGTTGGTCAGGTGTGTGGGGGGTATGGGATCAGTTGTTCAGGTGTGTGAGGGGGCTGGTGGACAGGTGTTTGGGGGTCAGGTTGTCAGATGTGTGGAGATCTGGGTGTCAGTTGGTCAGGTTTTGGGGGTCTGGGGGCAGGGGGCCTGATGTGTAGGGGGGTCAGGAGGTCCGATGTGTGGGGCTGGTGTTCGGGTGAGTGGGGGGCTGGATGTCAGATGTGTGGGTTGGGCTGGGGATCAGGTGTACGTGGCGCTAGGGTTTAGGTGTGTATGGGGGCTAGGTTTCAGGTGTGTGATGAGGCTGTGTGTCAGGGGGCGGGTATGTGATGGGGCTCGGTGTCAGGTCTGTTGTGGGGCTGGGGATTAGGTGTGTGGGGCCGAGGTGTCAGGTTTGTGGGAGGGGGGGTTCAGGTGTGTAGGTATCTGGGATCAGGGAGTCAGGTGTCTGGTAATACTGGGGGTCATGTGTGTTGCGGGCTGGTTTCGTGTGTGTGGTGAGTCAGTGGGTCATGCGTCAGCTGCTTGGGTGTCGGGAGGTCAGCTGTTTGGTGGAGGGGCATGGTTTCAGGTGTGTTGGGGGCCGAGGGTTAGGGTGTGTGGGAGGGCTGGGGTCAGGTGTGTGGTGTGCTGGGTGTCAGGTATGTGTGGGGAGCGTGGGGGCTGGGAGTCAGGTGTGTGGGGGGCTGGTGGATGGGGGTCAGGTGTGAGGGGGGCTGGGAGTCAGGTTTGTGGGGGAGGCTGGGGGTCAGGCGTGTGAGGGGCTGGGATTCAGGTGTGTGGGATCTCGGGGTCATGTGTGTGGGGAGCTATGTTCCAGGTGTGTGAGCGGGTGGGTTTCAGATGTGTGGGAGGGCTGGTGGTTAGGTGTGTGGGGGGGTGTGGGGCTGGGGGTCAGGTGTGTGAGGGGCTGGGGTTCAGGTGTGTAGAGGGCTGAGGGTTAGGTGTGTGGGGGGACTGGGTGTCAGGTGTGTGGGGGAGGCTGGGGATCAGGAGTTCAGTAATGTGTGGGGATGGGGGTCATATATGTTGGGGTCTGGTGCTCAGGGGGATCAGATGTGTGTGGGTGGATCGGGGTCTGGTTTGTGGAGGGTACCTCGAGGTCAGGATTGTAGGAGGGCTGGGGAGGGGTGTGTGGGGGATGTGTGTCTGGTGTCTGGGGGGGCTGGGGCAAAGGGGGGCAGGTGTATAGGGAGGGCGAGGGCTCAGTGGGTCAGGTGTGTGGGGGGGCTAGGAGTCAGGTTTGTGGCAGAGCTGGAGGTAATGTATCTGGGTGGCTGGGTATCGGTTGTGTGGGGTGCTGGGGCCCAGGTGTATGGGGTGTCAGGGCGTCACATTTGCTGGGGTGGGGGTGGGGTCGAGTGTATGGGGGCCGTGGTCAGGTGTGTGGCAGGATTGGGTTCAGGTGTGTGGGACGTTGGTGTCAGCTGTGTGACGGTCGGGTGGTCAGGTATGCGCGGGGTTGGGGTTCTTGCTATTGAGGGCGTGCAGCGCAGGTTCACTAGGTTAATTCCCGGAATGGCGGGACTGTCGTATGTTGAAAGGCTGGAGCAATTAGGCTTGTATACACTGGAATTTAGAAGGATGAGGGGGGATCGTATTGAAACATATAAGATAATTAGGGGTTGGACACATTAGAGGCAGGAAACATGTTCCCAATGTTGGGGGAGTCCAGAACAAGGGGCCACAGTTTAAGAATAAGGGGTCGGCCATTTAGAGCGGAGAAGAGGAAGAACTTTTTCAGTCAGAGAGTGGTGAAGGCGTGGAATTCTCTGCCTCAGAAGGCAGTGGAGGCCAGTTCGTTGGATGCTTTCAAGAGGGAGCTGGATAGAGCTCTTAAGGATAGCGGAGTGAGGGGGTATGGGGAGAAGGCAGGAACGGGGTACTGATTGAGAGTGATCAGCCATGATCGCATTGAATGGCGGTGCGTACAGGCACGAAGGGCTGAATGGCCTCCTCCTGCACCTATTGTCTATTGTCTATTGTCTATTGTCAGGCGCGTGGGGGGGGGGGGGCAGGTGGTCAAGTGTGTGGGGGGTTGTGGTCAGGTGTGTGGGGGGGGGGCTGGTCGTCAATTGTGTGGGAGGGCTGTGTGTCGGTGTGTGGGGGGCTGGGGGTCAGGTGTGTGTGGGGGGGCTGAAGGGTCAGTTGTGTACGGGGTTGTTGGTCAGGTGTGTGGGGCGCAGGGGTCAGTTGTTCACGTGTGTGAGTCCTGTGGCCCAGGTTTGTGTGGCTTCAGAGGGTCGTGTGTGTGTTGGGGGGTGGGGTCGTGTATGTGGGAGGGTCGAGGTCAGGTGGGTGGGGGAGAGTTGGGTGCCAGGTGTGTGGCAGGGCTGGGGGTCATGCGTGTTGGGGGCTGAGGGGTCAGATGTGTGGAGGGCTGGGGGTTAGGTGAGTGGGGTTCAGGGTTTCAGGTGTGTGGGGAGGGCTGGGGTTTAGGTGTGTGGGGGCCGTGGGGTCAGTAGTGTGGGGGTTTTGGAGGTTAGGTGTGTTGGGTCTGGGGTGAAGTGTATACAGCGGGGCTGGTTGTCTGGTGTCTGGTGGGGCTGGTGGGTCGTTTTTTGGGGGGGCTAGGTGTGACGTGTGTGGGGCGGCTGGGGGGCAGGTGTGTGGGGGCGCGGGGTTAAGTGTGTGGGGGCGAGGGGTCAAGTGTGTGGGTGTTGGGGTCAGGTGTCTGGAGTTAATGGGGGTCATGTGTGTGCGGGGCTGCTTTCGTATGTGTTGTGAATCAGTGTGTCAGGCGTGGGGCGCTGGGCGGCAGGTGTGTAGGGGGCTGGGGGTAAGCTGTGTGGCCGGCTGGGGATCAGGTATGCGGGAGGGCTGGGGGTCAGGAGTGTGGGGGGGGGGCTGGGGGTCAGTCATGGAGGTCTGGAGCCAAGGGGTCAGGTGTGTGAGAGACTGGGGAACAGGTGTCTGGGGGCTGGGTGACAAGGTGATCAGGTGTGCGGGTGGGAGGCTCGGGTTCATGGGTTCAGGTGTGTGAGGGTGCTGGGTGACAGGTCAAACACCTGTCAAGGTGTCAGGTGTGTGGAGGGCTGATGTCAGTTGGTCAGGTTGTGGGGGGCTGCGAATAGGGAGTCTGGTATGCGGGGGGGGGGTTAGGAGGTCCGATGTGTGGGGGGTCTGGGGTTCAGGTTGTGGGGGGCTACATGTCAGGTCTGTGGGGGGGCTGGTGTACATGTCTGTGGGGGTTCTGGGTGTCAGATGTGTGGGGTGGGCTGGGGGGTCTGGTGTCCGGGGGCGCTGGCGGTTAGGTGTGTGGCGGGGCTGGGTTTCAGGTGTGTGGTGAGGCTGCGTGTCATGGGACAGGTGTGTGGTGGGGCTCGGTGATAGATCTGTTCTGGGGCTAGGGGTCAGGTGTGTCTGGGCGAGAGGTTGGGTGTGTAGGTGTCTGGGATCAGGGGGTTAGGTGTCTGGGGTTACTGGGGGTCATGTGGGTGTGGGGCTGGTGTCGCGTGTGTGCTGCGTTAGTGGGTCAGGCGTGTGGGGTCTGGGCTTCTGCTGTGGGGGGTCGGTTGGTCAGGTGTGTGTGGAGCCTGGCGGTCAGGTGTGGGAGGGGTTTTGGTTCAGGTGTGTAGGAGGGCTGGTGGTCCGGTGTATTGCGGGCTGGGGTTCAGGTGTGTTTGGGGCTGGGGGCTGGGGGTCAGGTGTGCGGCGGCTTGGGGTTCAGATGTGTGGGGGGCATGGGTTCTGGTGTGTGAGGGGTTGGATTTCAGGTATGTGGGAGTGCTGTGGGACAGGTGTGTGGGGGGCTGGGGTTCAGGTGTGCGGGAGGGCTGCGGGTCATCTGTGTGGGGGGTTTGGGTTCAGGTGTGTGGCGGGCTGGGTGTCAGGTGTGTGGGGGAGGGTGGGGATCAGGTGTTCAGGTGTGTGAGGGGATGGGGGTCAGGTGTGTGGGGGGCTGGAGGCAAGGGGCCAGGTGTGTGAGAGGCTGGAGAACAGGTTTCTGGGGGGCTGGGTGACAAGGTGGTCAGTTGTGTGTGGGGGAGGCTGGGGATCAGCGGTTCAGTGGTGTGTGGGGGCTGGGGAAAGGTCAAACACCTGCCAGGGTGTCAGGTGTGTGGAAGGCTGGTGTCAGTTGGTCAGGTTTTGGGGGGCTGCGGGCAGGGAGTCTAGTATGTGGAGGGTCAGGAGGTCCGATGTGTGGAGCTGGATGTCAGATGTGTGGGGGGGCTTGTGGTCAGGTCTGTGCGGGTCTGGGTGTCAGATGTGTGGGATGGGCTGGGGGTCTGGTGTCCGGGGGCGCTTGGGGTTAGTTGTGTGGTGAGGCTGGGTGTCATGGGGCAGGTGTGTGGTGGGGCTCCGTGTTAGGTCTGTTCTAGGGCTGGGGGTCAAGTGTGTCGGGGCGCGGAGTTAGGTGTGTGCGTGTCATGGATGAGGGGGTTAGGTGTAATGGGGACATGTGTGTGGGGAGCTGGTGTCGTGTGTGTGGTGCGTTAGTGGGTCAGGCGTGTGGGGGCCTGGGCATCAGCTGTGTGGGGGTCGAGTGGACAGGTGTGTGTGGGGGCTGGGTGTCAGGTGTGTAAGGGGCTGGGGTTCAGGTATGTTGGAGGGCTGGGTGTAAGTTGTGTGTGGGGGGGTGGGGGCTGAGTGTCAGGTGTGCGGCGGGCTGGCGTTCAGATGTGTGGGCGGCTGGAGTTCAGGTGTGTGCGTGGCTGGGTTTCAGGTGTAAATGAGGGCTGGGGGTCAGGTGTGTGGGGATCAGGGGTTCAGGTGTGTGAGGGGATGCGGGTCAGGAATGTAGGTGTCTGCGGCTCAGGGGGTCAGGTGGGAGTGGGGGGCTCGGGGTCAGGGTTGTGGGGAGGTGCCTGGAGGTCAGGATTGTAGGGGGCTGTGGGAGAGGTGTGTGGGGGGTGGATATCAGGTATCTGGGGGGCTTGGGGCCAGGGGTTCAGATGTGTAGGGGTGCTGGGGCTCAGTGGGTCAGGTGTGTGGGGGGGGCGAGGAGTCAGGTGTGTGGCGGGGCTGGAGGTCATGTATCTGGGTGGCTGGATGTCAGGTGTGTGTGTGGGGGCTGGAGATCAAGGGGTCAGGTGTGTGGGGGTGGGATTCAGGTCCGTTTGTGGGCTGGGGGTCAGGTGTGTGGGGGGCTGGGGACAAGTGTGTGGGGGGCTGGTGGTCAGGTGTGTGCGGGGGCTGGGGGTCAAGGGGCCAGATGGGTGGGGTCGTCAGGGGATCACGTGTGGTGGGGAGGGGGGGTGCGGGTCCGGTGTGTGTGGGGCCGTGGTCAGGTGTGTGGCAGGCTGGGGATCAGGTGTGTGGGAGATCGGGCGTCAGCTGTGTCGGGGTCGGGTGGTCAGGTGTGCGCTGGGGCTGGGGTTCAAGTGCGTGGGAGAGCTGGGGTCAGGTGTGTGGGGAGGCTTGGGGTCAAGTGTGTGGGGAGCAGGGGACAGGTGTGTGGTGGGCTGGAGGTTCGATATGTGACAGGCTGCGGATCAGGGCGTCAGGTTTGTGGGGGTATGAGGTCATTTGTTTGGGAGGCTGGCTGGAGGGCTGGTAGTCAGGTGTGTGCGGGGTCTGTGGGTCAGGGGGTCAGGTGTGCGGGTGGGGCTGTGGATCAGCTGTGTGGCGTACTGGGGGGTCAAGTGTCTATGGGGGCTTGGGGACACGTATGTGGGGAGCTGGGGGTCAGGTGTGCGGGGGTTCAGTAGGTCAGTTGTGTGTGGGGGGTACTGGATGTCACGTATGTGATGATGCTGCGGGTCAGGGGGCAGGTGTGTCGTGGGACTGGGTGTTAGGTGTGTAATGGGGCTGGGTGTCAGGTGTGTTGTGGGGGTGGGGGTTAGGTGTGTTGTGGGGGTGGGGGTCAGGTGTGTTGTGGGGTCGGGGGTCAGGTGTGTTGTGGGGGTGGGGGTCAGATGTGTTGTGGGGCTGGGTGTCAGGTGTGTTGCGGGGGTGGGGGGAAGGTGCGTTGTGCGGGTGGGGGTCAGGTGTGTAGTGGGGCTGGGTGTCAGGTCTGTTGTGGGGGTGGGGGTCAGATGTGTTGTGGGGGTGGGGGTCAGGTGTGTTATGGGGTGGGGGTAATTTTTGTGGGAGTCTGGTGATCAGGGGGTCATGTTTGTGGGGGTCTGGTGATCAGGGGCTCAATTGTGTGGGGGGTGGGGATCAGGGGGGCAGGTGTGGGGGCTGTGACCATGTGTGTGGAGGGCTGGGATCATGTGTGTGGCGAGTAAGGGGGTCAGGCGTGTGGGGGGCTGGACGTCAGCTGTGTGCGGGCTGGGGTTCAGGTCTGTGGGAGGGATGGTGGTGAGGTGTGTGCGGCGCTGGGGTTCAGGTGTGTCTGAGGGGTGGGGATCAGGTGTGTGACGGGGCTGGGGACAGGTGTCTGGGAGGCTAGGTGACCAGGTGTTCATGTGTGTGGTGGGACTGGGGGCAGGGGCTCAGGTGTGGGGGCTGGGGATATGGTGCGCGGGGGGGTGGGGGTCAGGTGTGTGGGGGACCTGTGGGTCGGCTGCGTGGGGGGTTGGGTGTCAATATTGTGTGGGGGCTGGGGGTCCGGTATATGTGTGGGTGGAGTGTGGATCACAGATGGGTGGGATGCTTAGCGTCAGGTGTGTGGGGGGGCTGGGGTCAGTTTTGGGGGGGGGGGTGCGGGTCAGAGGGTCAGGTGTGCGGGGGTGCTGGGGGCCAGAGGGTCAGTTGTGTGTGGGGGGGAGGTCAGGTGTGTGGTGATGCTTTGGGTTAGGGGTCGGATGTGTGGTGGTGCTGGGTGTCAGGTGTGCTGTGGGGCTGGGGGTCTGGTGTGTGGCGGTCTGGGGATCAGGTGGTCAGGTGTGTGGGGGGACTAGGGATCATGTGTGGAATGGTTGCTGTCTTCTGTGTGGGGAGTCAGGGATCAGGCGTGTGGGAGGCTGGGCGTCAACTACGTGCGGGGCTGGGGTTCATGTGTGTCGGAGGGGTGGAAATTAGGTGTGCCTCAGGGCTGGTGACAGGTGTCTGGGAGGCTGGGTCACAAGGTGGTCAGGTGTGTGTGGAGGCTGGTGTTCAGGTTGGTGGGAGCTGAGAATCATGTATGTGTGGGGGGCTGGGGGGATGGGGGTCAGGTTTCTTGGGGGGCTGGGAGTCAGGTGTATGGAAGGCTGAGGTTGAGATATCTGGGGGGCTGGGTTTCACGTGTGTGGGGGCTGGGGTCTTGCGTATGGTGGGGGGGAGGCTGGGGGTCAGGTTATGAAGGGGGCTGGGTGTCAGGTGTGTGGGGGCTGGGGGTCAGGTTTGTGGGGGGGGGTGTCAGGTGTGTGCTGGGCTTGGGATCAGGTGTGTGTGGGGGTCTGGGGATCATGTGGTCATGTTTGTGGGGGGCTGGGATCATGTGTATGTGGAGTCAGGGGGTCAGGCGTGTGGGGGGCGTCAAATGTGTGCGGAACTTTGGTTCAGCTCTGTGGGGGACTGAGGGGGTCAGGTGTGGGTGGGTCAGGGGGTCAGTTGAGTGGGGGCTGATGGTCAAGTGTGTGATGGGACTGGGGGTCAGGTATGTGGGGGACTGGAGGTGAGGTCTGTGTGGGGTTTCTCAGGTGTGTGTGGCTGTCATGTACGGGGGGCAGGTGTCAGCTGTGTGCGGGGCTGGCGTCATGCTGAGTGGGACAGGTGTGTGGGTGCTTGGGGTTCAGGTTTATGCCGGGCTGGTGTTCAGGTGTGTGGGGGCTGAGGGGGACAGGTGTGTGGGGGAGCTGGGAATCAGATGCGTGGAGGGCTGGGGGCAGGCTGTGTGGGGGACTTGGGGTTCATGTGTGTGCGGGGCTGGTGTTCAGGAGTGTGGGGGCCGGGGTGATGCTGAGTGGGTCAGGAGTGTGGGGGGCTTGTGGTTCAGGTCTGTGCGGGGCTGATGTTCAGGTGTGTGTGGGCTGAGGGGGTCAGGTGCGTGGGGGGGCTGGGGGTCAGGCGTGTGGAAGGTTGGGGGCAGGTGTGTGGGGGGCTTGGGGTTCAGGTGTGTGCGGGGCTGGTGTTCACGTGCGTGGGGGGCTGAGGTGCAATTGTGTGCAGCGCTGGGGGCAGGTGTGAGGGGCGCTGCGGTT
The DNA here is from genome assembly GCF_053455715.1 of Rhinoraja longicauda. Classification (NCBI taxonomy): domain Eukaryota; kingdom Metazoa; phylum Chordata; class Chondrichthyes; order Rajiformes; family Arhynchobatidae; genus Rhinoraja; species Rhinoraja longicauda. The sequence goes on along the minus strand of NW_027601518.1, from coordinate 25,850 downwards.
ATGGTGTGGGAGGGGGTTGGGAATTAGTTGCTCCGGTGTGTGGGGTCTGGTTGTCAGGTGTGTGTGTGGGGGGGTCTGTGGTTCAGGAATGGGGGGTGGGCTGGGGGCACGTATGTGAGGGCTGGGAGTCATGTGTTTGTGGCTACTGGGGATCAGAGATCAGGTTTTTGGGGACTGGGTGTCAGATATGTGGGGGGGCTGGGGGTCAGGTATGTGGGTGGGTGACTGAGAGGTTCAGGTGTGTGAATGGCCGGGGTTCAGGTGTGTGCGGTGATTGGGTTCAGGGGTGTGGGGGTCTGGGGGACAGTTGTCCGGTGGGCTGGGTGACAAATTGGTCATGTGTCTGGGGGGCTGGGTGTCAGGTGTGTGGTGGGCTGAGCTGGTCAGGTGTGTGGGGCTGGGAGTCAGGTGTGTGGGGGTGGCTGTAGTTCAGGAGTGTGGGGGGGGGCTGGGTCGCAAGTGTGTGGGGGGCTGGGTGTCATGTGCGTATGGCTACGGGGGATCAGGGTTCATGTGTGTGGGGAGTGGGGTTCAGTTTTTGGGGGGCTGGGGTCACATGTGTGTATGGGGGTTGAGGTCAGTTGTATGGGGGCTGGGTGTCAGGTGTGTGGGGCTGGGTGTCAGGTTTGTGTGGGGGTGGAAGTCAGGTGTTTGCGGGGCTGGGTTCAGGTGTGTGTGGGGGCAGTGGGTCAGGTTTGTGGTGGGCTGGGGGTCAGTTGTGGGGGGTTGAGGTCAGGTTTATGGGGGGGGCTGGGTGTCAGTTCTTTGGGGGGCTGGGGATCAGGTGTGGGGGGCTGGGTGTCAGATGTCTGGGGGGTGGAAGTCAGGTGTGTGGGGGCTGGGGTTCAGTTGTGTGCGGGATGGAGTTCAGGAGTGTCGGAGCGGTGGGGTCAGGGGTGGGGGGGGCTGCGGCGGTCAGATGTCTGGAGGGCTGAGGTCAGGTGTGTTGGGGGCAGGGTGTCAACTGTTTGGGGCCGAGGGGTCAGGTATGTGGTAATCGGGTGTGTGGTAGGCTGCGGCTCAGCTATGTTGGGGGCTGCTGATGGGGTCAGCTGCGTGGGCGGCTCGGGTTCAGGTGTGTGCGGGGCTGGGGTTCAGGTGTGTGCGGGGCTGGTGTTCAAGTGTGTGGGGGGCTGGGGGACAGGTGTCCAAGTGGCTGAGTGAAAAGTTGTTCAGGAGTGTGGGGGCTGTGGAGGTCAGGTGTGTGGGGGCTGAATTTGTCAGGTGTGTGGGGGGGGTTGAGCGTCAGTTACTCTGTGGCTGGGGTTCTGGTGTGTGTGGAGGGCTGGGGATCAGATGTGTGGGGGGCTGAGGTCAGCTAATGGGGGGGGTTCTGAGGGGTCAGGTGTGTGCGGGCTGGAGTTTAGGTGTGTTGGGGGGGCTGAGGGACAGCTGTCCGGGGTGCTGGGTGACAAGGTGTTCAGGTATGTGTGGGGGCTGGGGGTATGTGTGTGGCGGGCTGGGTGTCAGATGTGTGGGGAGGGGTGGTTGTCTGGTGTACGGGGGGGGGCTTTTGGTTCGAAAGGTGTGAGGGCCGGCTGGGGGGCACGAATGTGGGGGGCTGGGTGTCATGCGTGTGTGGCTACTGGGTATCAGGGACAACGTGTGTGGGGACTGGGGTTAGGTATGTGGTGGGATGGGGGTCAGGGGGTCAGATGTGTGGGGGTCAGGGGTCAGTTGAGTGGTGGGCTGTGGGTCAAGTGTATGGGGGGACTGGGGGTCAGGTATGAAGGGGACCGGAGGTGAGGTGTGTGGGGGGGTTTGGGGTGAGGTGTGTGTGGGGGGGGACTGGCTGTCAGTTGCGTGAAGGGCCAGGAGTCAGCTGTGTGTGGGATGTGGGTGAGGTGTCTGGGGGGATGCTGAGGGGGTCAGATGTGTGTGAGGGGATGGGGATCAAGTGTGTGCGGGGCTGGAGATCAGCTGTGTGGGGGGGCTGGTGTTCAGGTGTGTGGGGGCTGGAACACAGGTGTCCGGGGGTTTGGGCGACAAGGTGTTCAGCTGTGTATGGGGCTGGTGTTCAGGTGTGTGGGGGACTGGAGGACAGGTGTCCGGGGTTTTGGGAGACCAGGTGTTCAGGTGTGTGGGGGGGCTGATGGGGTCAGGTGTGTGTTGGGGCGGCTGGGAGTCAGGTGTGTGGATGACTGTGGGGCAGGTGTGTGGGGCGCATGGTGTCAGGTGTGTGAGGGGGTTGGTCATCAGTAAATCAGGTGTCTGGGGTCTGGTTGTCAGGTGTGTGTGTGTGTGGGGGGGGTGGCTGTTGTTCAGGAGTGGGGGGGGGCTGCGGTGCACGTATGTGGGGGGCTAGGTGTCATGTGTGTGTGTGTCTACTGAAGATCGGAAATCAGGTGTGTGGGGACTAGGGTTCAGGTGTGTGGGGGCTGGGCGTCACGTGTGTGGGGGGCTGGGGTCAGGTGTATGGGGGCTGGGTGACAGGTGTGTGGGGGGGCTCCGCTATGTGGGTGGGGGCATAAAGGTTCAGGTGTGTGGGTGGCTGGGGTTTAGGTATGTTGGGGGGGGTGACAGGTGTCAGTTGGGTTGGGTGAAGGTGGGTGTCAGGTGTGTGGTGGGATCAGGGGGTCAGGTGTGTGGGGGTGGCTGTGATTCAGTAGTGTGGGGGCGGGGCTGGGGTGCACGTGTGTGGGGGGGGCTAGGTGTCATGTGTGTGTGGCTACTGGTGATCAGAGGTCAGGTGTGTGGGGAATGGGGTTCAGTTGCGTGGGGGCTGGGTGTCAGCTGTGTGCGGGGTTGTGGTTCAGCTATATGGGAGGGGGCTGAGGGGGTCAGATGTATGGGAGGACTGGGGTACAGGTGTATCGGAGGGGTGGGGGTTAGGTTTGTGGAGGGCTGAGTCGGTCAGGTGTGTGGTGCGGCTGGTAGTCTGGTGTGTGGGGGGCTGGGAGTCAGATGCGTGGGGGGTGCTGAGGGGGTCAGGTGTGTGCTGGGGCTAGGAGTCAGTTGTGTGTGGGGTGCTGAGGGGGTCAGGTGTGCGGGGCTGGGATTCAGGTGTGTGGGGTGGGGCTGAACGGTTCAGGTGTGTGGGGGCTGGGGATCAGGTTTGTGGGGGGCTAGGGGCCAGCTATGTGGGGAGCGCTGAGGGGTCAGGCATGTGGGGGGCTGGGGGCAGCTATGTGGGGGCTGAGCGGGTCAGGTGTGTGGGAGACTGGAGGTGAGGTGTGTGTCAGGTGTTGATGTGTGAGATGTTGGGGTCATGTGTGTGTTGGGCGGCTGGCTTTCATAATAATAATATTAATAATAAGCATTTATTTTATATAGCGCCTTACCAGAAGCTCAAAGCGCTTTACAAAAACAATCATAACATAGAAACAAACAGACAAACTATCCTAACGGAGAAGCGGCGAATAAATAGCGCCAGCGTCCTCTCACGTCAGGGTCCGGCAGTATACAACACAAAGCACAGGACACACATACAATTTATAAGGATAGCGGAGTGAGGGGGTATGGGGAGAAGGCAGGAACGAGGTACTGATTGAGAGTGATCAGCCATGATCGCATTGAATGGCGGTGCTGGCTCGAAGGGCTGAATGGCCTACTCCTGCACTTATTGTCTATTGTCTATTGTCATACCCTCACTGTGATGGAAGGCAAAGAAAAGTCTTATCTCCTCCTCATTCTTCTCCCGTGGTGCCACGAGGTGATCGAGGCTCCCAACTTTTTGAAGCCCCCACTGGGCGATGGAAAGTCTCAGGGCCGGGCAGAGCAGGCCGATGAAGGTCCTGAGCCCCCAACGGGCGATGGAAAGTGCCGCGGCCAGGCCACGCAGGGCGATGAAGGGCGGTCAAAGCTGCTACGGCTGGAGCTCCCAAAAGCCGGTCGCCAGCCAGGGACCTGCGAGCTCCCGATGTTGCGGTCCGCAGGGCCCACGACCGAAGCCTCCGAGATGGTAAGTCCAGGCCCTGCGACCGGAGTCTTCAAGGTCGATCCCAGTTGGAGGCCGCCGACTCCACGATGTTAGGCCGTAGCGCGAACGGACACACGACACGGTAAAGGTCGCATCTCCGTTGAGGAGGAGATTAGAAAAAAGGTTTCCCCCACCCCCCCCCCCCCCCCCCACCACCCCCACATACACAAAGTTACAAATAGAACAAAACGTAAATTAAATGATGACAATAGACAAAAAAACAAAAAAAGACAGAGAGACTGCCGGTGAGCCGCAGCTGCAGAACACAGCCACGCCCTATTGTACATGTGCGTGCGGGGGGGGGGGTCAGGAGTCAGCTGTGTGGGGCTGGGGATCATATGTGTAGGGGTCTGGTGGTCAGGTGTGTGGAAGTCTGGGGGTCAGGTGTGTGTTGCGAGCTGGGTGTCATGTGTGTGGGAGGGGTGGGGGTCAGGGGTGTGGAAAGCTGAGGGGGTTAGGTTTGTATGTGGTCATGTGTATGGGGAGGCTGGGGATCTTTTGTGTGTGGGGAGCTGGGGGTCAGCTATGTGGGTGGGGGGGCTGAGGGGGCCACTTGTGTGGAGGGTGGGGTTTGGGTGTGTGGGGGGGGGGTCAGGTGAGAGAGGGTTGGGCGTTAGTTGCTCTGGTGTGTGCGGGCTGGGGTTCGGGTGTGTGTGAGGGTTTGTGGGTCAGGTGAGATGGGGGGCTGGGGGTCAGGTGTGTGGGGGGAATGGGGGTCAAGTGTGTGGGGGACTGGAGGTGAGGTGTGTGTGGGGGTTGGAGTCATTTAGAACTGAGATGAGGAAAAACTTTTCAGTCAAAGAGTTGTGAATCTGTGGAATTCTCTGCCTCAGAAGGCAGTGGAGGCCAATTCTCAGAATGCATTCAAGAGGGAGCCGGATAGAGCTCTTAAGGATAGCGGAGTCAGGGGTATGGGGTGAAGGCAGGAATGGGGTACTGATTGAGAATGATCAGCCATGATCACATTGAATGGCGGTGCTGGCTCGAAGGGCCGAATGGCCTCCTCCTGCACCTATTGTCTGTTGCCTATTGTTCAGATGTGTGGGGCGGGTGGGGTTGAGGTGTGTTTGGGGCTGGAGTTCAGCTGGGTGGGGGGGGGTAGGGGGCTGGGTTTCAGGTGTGCGGGGGGCTGAGGGAGGTCAGGTGTGTGTGGGGGGGCAGGGATTCAGGTGTTTGGGGCGCTGGGGTCAGGTGTGTGAGGGGGTTGGGCGTCAGTTGCTCATGTGTGTGCGGGCTGGGTTTCGGGTGTGTGTGGGGGTCAGTGGGTCAGGTGAGAGGGGGGCTGGGGGTCAGGTGCGCGGGGGGAATGGGGGTGAGGTGCATGTGGGGTTTGGTGTCAGGTGTGTATGGGGGGCTGACTGTTAGGTGCGTGGGGGCAGGAGTCAGGTGTGTGGTGGTGCTAGGGGTCAGTTATGTGCGGGGCTGTGGTTCAGAGGGTCAGGTGTGATGGGCGGCTGTGGGTCAGGTTGGTAAGGGGCTGGGGGTCATGTGTGTAGTGGTCTGGGTGTCAGGTGAGTGGGGGGCTGGGGTCTGTTTTGTGAGAGGCTGGGGGTCAGGTGTGCTGTCCCCGAGCCCCCCCACACAGATGTTTTGGGCGGCTGGGGTCGGGTATGTGAGGGTATGGGGGTCAGGAGTGTGGGGGTTTGGGGGTCAGGTGTGCGAGGGCGCTGGGGTCAGATTTGTGAGCGGCTGGGGGTCATGTGTGTCGGGGTCTGTGGGTCAGTTGTGTGGGGGGCTGAGGGGCAGTTTTGTGAGGGGCTGGGTGTCAGGTGTGTGGAAGTCTGTGTGTCAGGTGTGTGTTGCGAGCTGGGTGTCATGTGTGTGGGAGGCTGGGGGTCCGGTTTGTGGGGGGCTGGGGTTCAGGTGTGTGGGAGGGGCTCACGGTCAGGTGTGTGGGATGTCAGGGGGGTCAGCTTTGTGCGGGGCTGTGGTTCAGTTGTTTGGGAGGGCAATGGGTTAGGTGTGGGCGAGGCTGGGGTTCAGGTGTATCGGAGGGGTGGGGGTAACTGGTGTGGAAAGCTGAGGGGGTCAGGTGCATGGAGGGCTGAGGTCAGGTGTTTTGGGGGCAGGGGGTCAGGTGTGTGGGGGGCTGAGGGAGTCAGGTGTGTAGGGGGGCTGGGAGTCAGGTGTGTGGGGGGCCGAAGTGGTCAAATGTGTGGGGAGGCTGGGGATCGGTTGTGTGAGTGGCTGGGGTCAGCTATGTGGTTGGGGGGGTGAGGGGGTCACGTGTGTGGAGGGCTGGAGTTCAGGTGTGTGTGTGGGGCTGCGGTTCAGAAGTGTGGGGGTCTGGGATTCAGGTGTGTGCAGGGCAGGTGTTCAGCTGGGAGGGGACTGGGGTTCGGGTGTGTGGGGCGGCTGGGGTCAGGTGTCCGGGAGGCTAGGTGACAAGCTGGTCAGATGTGGGGGCCTGGGGTTCAGGTGTGTGGGGGCCGCTTTGGTCAGGTGTCTGGGGGCTGGGGATCAGGTGTGCTGCGGGGGCTGTGGTTCAGGAGTGTGTGTGGGGGGGGGGGTGTGGATCAGGTGTCAGATGTGTGGGGATCAGGTGTGTGGGGGGGCAGGGGGTCACGTGTGTGTGTGGGGGGGTCTGGGGTTAGGTGCATGGGGGAGGAGGTCAGGTGTGTTCCGCGCTGGGTTCTGGTGTGTGTGGGGCTGAGGGTCAAGTATGTCGAGGGGCTGGGTCTCAGGTACGTGGGGGACTGGAGGTGAGGTGTATGGGGGTCTCGGAAGCAGGGGGTCAGTTGTGTGGGGGGACTGGGTGTCATGTGTGTGGGGGGCTGGGGTCATGTGTGTGGGGATTCAGGTCAGGCGTGTGGGCGTCTGGGGTTCTGGGACTGGGGTTCAGGTGTGTGGGAGGACTGTGGGTCAGGTGTGAGCGGGGCTCTGGGGTCAGGTGTGCGCGGGGCTGTACATCAGGTGAGTCGGAGGGGTGGAGGGTCAGGTGTGTGGGGGGATGAGGGGTTCAGGTGTGTGGGGGGCTGGGAGTCAGGTGCGTTGGGGGGTGATGGTGTCAGGTGTGCGCGAGCTGGAGATCAGGTGTGTGCGGGGCTGGGGTTCAAGAGCGTGGGGGGCTGGGGTCAGCAAAGCGGGTGGGGTCTGATTGGATCAGGTGTGTGCGGCGCTGATCAGGATTGTGCGGGGATGGGTTCAGGTGTGTGTGGGGGCTTGGGGTCGGGTATGTGGGGCTCTGGAGGTGAGATGTGTGGGGGTCTGGGAATCAGGGGGTCAGGTGTGTGGGGGGACAAGTGGTCATGTGTGTGAGGGGCTGGGATCATGTGTGTGGGGATTCTGGGCATCAGGCGTGTGGGGGACTGGTCGTCTGCTCTGTGCGGGGCTGGGGTTCAGGTATGTGGGGGACTGGAGGTGAGGTGTGTGGGGGGGTTGTGGCCAGATGTGTGTTGGGGGCTGGTTTTCTGGTGCGTGTGGGGGGGGTCAGGAGTCAGCTGTGTGTGCGAATGTGTGGTACAGGTGTGTGAGGCGCTGTGGGTCAGTGGGTCAGATGTTTTGCCGGTGTGGGGTCAGGTATGAGATGGGGATTTGGGTCAAATGTTGTGGGTGTTCGTGGGTCAGATGTGTTGGGCGGTTGTGGGTCATGTTTGTGGGGGAATGGGCGTCTGGTGTGCAGGGGTCTGGGGGTCAGGTGTATGGGGGGCTGCGCTCAGGTATGTGCGAAGGCTGTGGGTCAGTTGGTCAGATGTGTGGGCGGCAGGTGTCAGGTGTGTGTGAGGGGGGGCTGGCTGTAAGGTGCGTGGGGGACCAGGAGTCAGGTGTGTGGGGGGGCTGAGGGTCAGTTATGTGCGGGGGCTGTGGGTCAGTGTGTCAGGTGTGTTGGTGTGATATAGATATAGATATAGATATAGAAAATAGGTGCAGGAGTAGGCCATTCGGCCCTTCGAGCCTGCACCGCCATTCAATATGATCATGGCTGATCATTCAGCTCAGTAGCCTGT
>NW_027601518.1:10119-17484 GCF_053455715.1 Rhinoraja longicauda | reverse complement strand
GGGGAAATCATGCTTGACAAATCTACTGGAATTTTTTGAGGATGTAAACATAGAAACATAGAAACATAGAAAATAGGTGCAGGAGTAGGCCATTCGGCCCCTCGAGCCTGCACCGCCATTCAATATGATCATGGCTGATCATTCAGCTCAGTAGCCTGTACCTGCCTTCTCTCCATACCCCCTGACCCCTTTAGCAAAAAGGGCCACATCTAACTCCCTCTTAAATATAGCCAATGAACTGGCCTCAACTACCTTCTGTGGCAGAGAATTCCACAGACTCACCACTCTCTGTGTGAAGAAATGTTTTCTCATCTCGGTCCTAAAAGACTTCCCCCTTATCCTTAAGCTGTGACCCCTGGTTCTGGACTCCCCCCACATCGGGAACAATCTTCCCGCATCTAGCCTCTCCAACCCCTTAAGAATTTTATATGTTTCTATAAGATCCCCCCTCAGTCTTCTAAATTCCAGCGAGTACAAGCCCAGTCTATCCAGTCTTTCCTCATATGTAAGTCCCGCCATCCCAGGGATCAATCTGGTGAACCTTCTCTGTACTCCCTCTAAGGCAAGAAGGTCTTTCCTCAGGTTAGGAGACCAAAACAGCACACAATACTCCAGGTGCGGTCCCACCAAGGCCCTGTACAACTGCAGCAGAACCTCCCTGCTCCTAAACTCAAATCCTCTTGCTATGAATGCCATCATACCATTCACTTTCTTCACTGCCTGCTGCACCTGTACGCTTGCTTTCAATGACTGGTGCACCATGACACCCAGGTCACGTTGCATCTCCCCTTCTCCCAATCGGCCACCATTCAGGTAATACTCTGCTTTCCTGTTCTTGCTGCCAAAGTGGATAACCTCACATTTATCCACATTATATTGCATCTGCCATGCATTTGCCCACTCGCCTAATCTATCCAAGTCAGTCTGCAGCCTCCTAGCATCCTCCTCGCAGCTAACAGTGCCACCCAGCTTCGTGTCATCCGCAAACTTAGAGATGTTGCATTCAATTCCCTCGTCCAAATCATTAATATACACTGTAAATAACTGGGGTCCCAGCACTGAGCCTTGCGGTACCCCACTAGTCATTGCCTGCCATTCCGAAAAGGACCCGTTTATTCCTACTCTTTGCTTCCTTTCCGCCAACCAATTTTCTATCCACCTCAACACTGAACCCTCAACACCAATCTCCTATGTGGGACCTTGTCGAAGACCTTGTGAAAGTCCAGATATAACACATCGACTGGTTCTCCCTTATCCACTCTACTAGTTACATCCTCGAAAAATTCTATAAGATTCGTCAGACATGATTTGCCTTTGGTAAATCCATGCTGACTTTGTCCGATGATATCACCACTTTCCAAATGTAATGCTATCACATCTTTAATAACTGACTCTAGCATTTTCCCCACTACCGATGTTAGGCTAACTGGTCTATAATTCCCCGTTTTCTCTCTCCCTCCCTTTTTAAAAAGTGGGGTTACATTAGCTACCTTCCAGTCCTCAGGAACTACTCCAGAATCTAAAGAGTTTTGAAACATTATCACTAATGCATCCACTATTTCTGAGGCTACTTCCTTAAGCACTCTGGGATGCAGCCTATCTGGCCCTGGGGATTTATCTGCCTTTAATCCATTTAATTTACCTAACACCACTTCCCGACTAACCTGGATTTCCCTCAGTTCCTCCAACTCATTAGACCCCCGGTCCCCCGCTATTTCCGGCAGACGGTTTATGTCTTCCTTAGTGAAGACAGAACCAAAGTATTTGTTCAATTGGTCTGCCATCTCCTTGTTCCCTATGATCAATTCACCTGTTTCCGACTGCAAGGGACCTACATTTGCCTTAACTAATCTTTTCCTCTTGACATATCTATAAAAGCTTTTGCAGTCTGTTTTTATGTTCCTTGCCAGTTTTCCCTCATAATCTATTTTCCCTTTCCTAATTATGCCCTTTGTCCTCCTCTGCTGGACTCTGAATTTCTCCCAATCCTCTGGTATGCTACTTTTTCTGGCTAATCTGTATGCTTCATCTTTTGTTTTAATACTATCCTTGATTTCCCTTGTTAGCCACGGATGCACTACCTTTCCTGGTTTGTTCTTTTGCCAAACTGGGATGAACACTTGTTGTAGTTCATCCATGCGACCTTTAAATGCCTTCCAGTGCATGTCCACCGTCAACCCTTTCAGCATCAATCGCCAGTCTATCTTGGACAATTTACGCCTCATGCCCTCAAAGTTACCTTTCTTTAAGTTCAGAACACTTGTTTCTGTATCGAATTTGTCACTCTCCATCCTAATGAAGAACTCCACCATATTATGGTCACTCTTGCCCAAGGGGCCTCGCACAACAAGACTGCTAACTAACCCTTCCTCATTACTCAATACCCAATCTAGAATGGCCTGTTCTCTCGTTGGTTCCTCGACATGTTGGTTTAGAAAACCATCTCTCAAACATTCCAAGAAATCCTCTTCCTCACACCCCTGCCAGTTTGGTTCACCCAATCTATATGTAGATTGAAGTCACCCATTATAACTGCTGCGCCTTTAGTGCATGCATTTCTAATTTCCTGCTTGATGCCATCCCCAACTTCCCTACTGCTGTTAGGTGGCCTGTACACAACTCCCACTAGCGTTTTCTGCCCCTTAGTGTTTCGTAGCTCTACCCATATCGATTCCACTTCCTCCAAGCTAATGTCCTTCCTTTCCACTGCTTTAATCTCCTCTCTAACAAGTAACGCTACCCCACCTCCTTTTCCTTTCTGTCTATCCCGCCTGAATATAGAATATCCCTGGATGTTGAGCTCCCAGCCTTGGTCACCCTGGAGCCATGTCTCCGTAATCCCAACTATATCATAATCACTAATAACTATCTCCACATTTAATTCGTCCACCTTATTACGTATACTCCTTGCATTGAGACACAAAGCCTTCAGGCTTGTTTTTACAACTCTCTTACCCCTTGTACGATTATGCTGAAAAGTGGCCCTTTTTGATTTTTGCCCTGGATTTGTCTGCCTGCCACTTTTACTTTTCACCTTGCTACCTGTTGCTTCTACCCTCATTTTACACCCCTCTGTCTCTGTTCCAGCTCCCATCCCCCTGCCACATTAGTTTAAATCATCCCCGACAGCACTAGCAAACACTCCCCCTAGGACATTGGTTCCATTCCAGCTCAGGTGCAGACCGTCCTGTTTGTACTGGTCCCACCTCTCCCAGAACTGGTTCCAATGTCCTAAAAATTTGAATCCCTCCCCCTTGCACCATTTTTCAAGCCACGTATTCATATGAAATATCCTTCTATTCCTACTCTGACTGGCACGTGGCACTGGTAGTAATCCAGAGAGTATTACCTTTGAGGTCCTACTTTTTAGTTTATCTCCTAGCTCTCTAAATTCACCTTGTAGGACCTCATCCCGTGTTTTACCTAAATCGTTGGTGCCAACGTGCACCACGACAACTGGCTGCTCACCCTCCCCCTTCAGGATGTCCTAGGAAAATTGACAGGGGAGAGTCAGTGGATGTGGTGTACCTCGGCTTTCAGAAAGCCTTCGACAAGGTCCCACATAGGAGATTAGTGGGCAAAATTAGAGCACATGGTATTGGGGGTAGGGTACTGACATGGATAGAAAATTGGTTGACAGACAGAAAGCAAAGAGTGGGGAGAAATGGGTCCCTTTCGGAATGGCAGGCAGTGACCAAGGTTCGGTGCTGGGACCCCAGCTATTTACGATATACATTAATGACTTAGATGAAGGGATTAAAATACCATTAGCATATTTGCAGATGATACTAAGCTGGGGTGTAGTGTGAATTGTGAGGAAGATGCAATAAGGCTGCAGGGTGACTTGGGCAGGTTGTGTGAGTGGGCGGATACATGGCAGATGCACTTAAATGTAGATAAGTGTGAGGTTATTCACTTTGGAAGTAAGAATAGAAAAGCAGATTATTATCTGAATGGAGTCAAGTTAGGAAGAGGGGATGTTCAACGAGATCTGGGTGTCCTAGTGCATCAGTCACTGAAAGGAAGCATGCAGGTACAGCAGGCAGTGAAGAACGCCAAATGGAATGTTGGCCTTCATAACAAGAGGAGTTGAGTATAGGAGCAAAGAGGTCCTTCTACAGTTGTACCGGGCGCTGGTGAGACCGCACCTGGAGTACTCTGTGCAGTTTTGGTCTCCAAATTTGAGGAAGGATATTCTTGCTATTGAGGGCGTGCAACGTAGGTTCACTAGGTTAATTCCCGGAATGGCGGGACTGTCGTATGTTGAAAGGCTGGAGCAATTAGGCTTGTATACACTGGAGTTTAGAAGGATGAGGGGGGACCTTATTGAAACATATAAGATAATTAGGGGATTGGACACATTAGAGGCAGGAAACATGTTCCCAATGTTGGGGGAGTCCAGAACAAGGGGCCACAGTTTAAGAATAAGGGGTAGGCCATTTAGAACGGAGATGAGGAAGAACTTTTTCAGTCAGAGAGTGGTGAAGGTGTGGAATTCTCTGCCTCAGAAGGAAGTGGAGGCCAGTTCGTTGGATGCTTTCAAGAGAGAGCTGGATAGAGCTCTTAAGGATAGCGGAGTGAGGGGGTATGGGGAGAAGGCAGGAACGGGGTACTGATTGAGAGTGATCAGACATGATCGCATTGAATGGAGGTGCTGGCTCGAAGGGCTGAATGGCCTCCTCCTGCACCTATTGTCTATTGTCTATTGACATCAAATCCCCCCACACACACCTCATCTCCAGCTCCCCACATACCTGAATCCCAATCCCCCTACACACTTGACCCCAAGCCCCCCCACTCACCTGACCAAGTGACCTCCCACACACATGATCCGCCAGTCCACCCACATACATGACCCCTTGGCCACCCATATACCTGAATCCCAGTCCCCCACACACCTGACCCCTGATCCCCAGTACCCACACACACATGATCCCCAGCCGCCCACACACATGACCCCCAGCCGCCCAACACTCCTGCACCACAGCCCCCACACACACACCTGATCCCCTGCCCAACCACACATCCTCCAAGTCCACCTACACTTGATCCTCAGCGCCCGACACAACTGACCCACAGACCACCCACACAATTGATCCCTAACCCCCAGCAGCCCACACCCCTGACTTCCATTCCCCCACACACATATGGCTCCCTCCCACTACACACATGACCCCCCGATACCCAGCCCCCCACACACATGACCACCGACCCCACATACACTTGACCCCCTGACACCCAGCCCCCCCACACATGACCACCAGCCACCCGACATACCTGATCGGCAGCCCCTACCACACACCTGACACCCAGACTCCCACGCACCTGGCCCTCATACCCACGCAGACCTGACACACAGCCCCGCACACACCTGACCCTCAGCCCCCCACACACCTGCACACCAGCCCCTACCACAAACTTGACCCTCAGCCCCCCCACAAACTGACCCTAAGCACACCCACACACCTAACCCCCTGCCCCCACACACCTGACACCCAGCCCCCCCATACCCCTGATCAACAGGCACCCAATCCCCCACACCCGGAGCAACCCTAGCCACCGAACACCCCGGATCGCCAGCCCCCCCACACACACCTGAGCCCCAACCCCCCAACACACACCTGACCCCCAGCTCCCAACAAACCGGCCCCCCAGCCCCCCACACACACCTGACCTCCAGCCCTCCGCATACCTGATCCGCAGAACCCCACACACATGCAACACAACCCCCACACAAGTGATGCCCGGATCCCCAGTCCCCACACACAGTTGACCCACAGCCCCCCCCCCCACACCTGACCCCCAGCCAGCTACACACCTGACACCCTGCCCCGCACACACCTGACCCAACTCCACCCACACACCTGACCCTCAGCCCCCACACAACTGACACCCAGCTCCAGCACACTTCTGACCACCAGCCCCCCACACAACTGACACCCAGCTCCAGCTCACACCTGACCCCCAGCCCCCCACACACCTGACCCCCATCTTCCCTCACATCAGACTTCATCCCCCACATACTTGACCACAACACCCCAACCCACCTTGAACCCCCAGCCCCACAAACACCTGATCCCCTGACACCCAGTCCCCATTCACCAGACCAACTGACTCCCAGCCCGCCACTCATCTGACCACCTGACCCCTACACACCTGACCCACACACACCGGACCCCCAAACTCCACACACACCTGACCCCCAGCCCCCCACACACCTGACCCCCAGCCCCCCACACAAACCTGACCCACAGTCCCCCACAAAATTGCCCACCAGCCACCCACACACCTGCCCTCAAGCCCCCCCCCCACACACCTGACCCACAGCTCCCCACATACCTGCCCACAAGCCCCCCCACACACCTGACCCCCAGCCCCCCAGCCCCCCACACACCTGACCACTACCCCTCACACACCTCACAACCAGCCACACACATGCCTGACCCCAGTCCCCCTACACAGTTGACCCCCAGCTGCCCCACTCACCTGACCCCCTGACCGCGACACCGCAACCCCGACAAACACCTGACCACCTGAACCCCAGCCCCCCACACACCTGCCCACTGACTCCCAGCCCCCCACTCACCTGACCCCCACACACCTGAGCCACAAACCCCCCACCCACTTCACTCCCAGCGCCCCTACACACCTAAGCTCCAGGCCCCTCACACACATGAACTGCAACTCCCCCACACAACTGACAAACTGACCTCAACCCGCCCACACACCTGACCTCCCGCCCGCCCAACACCCTTGAACCCCAGCCCTCCCACACAACTTTCACCCAGCCCCCCCGCCCCACATTAAGTGACCCACACATCTGACCTGCAGCCCCCCTCCACACACACCTGAACCCAACCCCCCACACACCTGACCCCTCGCCCCAACAAACCTAACCCACAGCCCCACGCAACCGAACACCAGCTCCCCACACATCTGACACCCGGTCCCCCTCACACATGATCCCCTGACCCCAGGACCCTCCACACGCCGAAACCCCAGTCACCCAACACCACTGACCCTCCACCCCCACACACTTGACACCCAGCCCTCCACACACCTGACACCCAGCGCCCCACACGTCTGACCCTCATCTCCATACATACGTGGCCCCCTAACCGCCAGACTACCCAAACACCTGATCTCCACCCCCACCCCCACATTCCTGAACCACAGCTCCCCCACACACCTGACCCCCTAACCCCCCGTCACCCAAAACCCCTGACGCCCACCCCCCCCCCCCCACACACCTGACCCCCATCCCCGGCCCACTCCCCCACACACATGAGCCCAAGCCCCCTAAACTTCTTACCACCAAACGCCCCACAACATCTGACACACAGTCGCCCACACAACTGACCCCTG
>NW_027601518.1:0-9619 GCF_053455715.1 Rhinoraja longicauda | reverse complement strand
CCCCCCTCTCTCTCTCCCCCCCTCTCTCTCTCTCCCCCCCTCTCTCTCTCTCCCCCCCTCTCTCTCTCTCTCCCCCCCTCTCTCTCTCTCCCCCCCCTCTCTCTCTCTCTCTCCCCCCCCTCTCTCTCTCTCCCCCCCTCTCTCTCTCTCCCCCCTCTCTCTCTCCCCCCCTCTCCCTCCCCCCTCTCTCCCTCTCCCCCCCCCTCTCTCTCTCTCCCCCCCCTCTCTCTCTCTCCCCCCCTCTCTCTCTCTCCCCCCTCTCTCTCTCCCCCCTCTCTCTCCCCCCCTCTCCCTCTCCCCCCCTCTCTCTCTGCCCCCCCATCTCTCTCTCCCCCCCTCTCTCTTAATACCCCATAACAGCTGCAATTTTGCTTTAATGCAAGGCCTGCGCTGCATTTAATATTACAGGAGCCTGCAAAGTTGTTCTAATGTGTTGCATTAATTGCATGTAACATTTGAGAGGTTTTGCAAAATTATTGCAATTAATTTTATTGCATTTAACATCCCAGGGGGTTGCAATATTGCTTTAATGCAACGCCAGCGCTGCATTTAACAATGCAGCAGCCTGCAAAGTTATCCTAATACGATGCATTAGTCGCATTTAACATTTGAGAGGTTTTGCAGGATTATTATTGCATTTCACATCGCAGGGTGTTGCAATATTTCTTTAATGCAAGGCGATCACTGCATTTAACATTGCAGCAGCCTGAAAAGTCATCCTAATGCGATGCATTTGTTGCATTTAACATTTGAGAGGTTTTGCAAAATTATTGCAATTAATTTAAAGCATATAACATCCATTGGGGGTAGCTAGGTGACTTTAATGCAAGGCCATCGCTGCATTTAACATTGCAGCAGCCTGCAAAGTTATCCTAATGCGATGCATCAATTGCATTTAACCATTGAGCGGTTTTGCATGATTATTGCAACAGACCCAAACACAAACACAAACTCAAACACAAACCCAAACACAAACCCAAACACAAACACAAACACAATCACAAACACAGACCCAAACATAAACCCACACACAAACCCAAACACAGACCCACACACATCAGACACACTTCCCGGAAGCACTTCCAAATGCCGGATAGTCTCCTCCCTGCCCTGGAGGTTCCGCTACGTGCCGGGGGTAGTAAATACAATAATAATACTATAGTAATAATAATTAATATTAATATTAATATATGCACCAAGGGATATAGTACTAGCCTATATGCACCAAGGGATATAGTACTAGCCTATATGCACCAAGGGATATAGTACTAGCCTATATGCACCAAGGGATATAGTACTAGCCTATATGCACCAAGGGATATAGTACTAGCCTATATGCACCAAGGGATATAGTACTAGCCTATATGCACCAAGGGATATAGTACTAGCCTATATGCACCAAGGGATATAGTACTAGCCTATATGCACCAAGGGATATAGTACCAGCCTATATGCACCAAGGGATATAGTACTAGCCTATATGCACCAAGGGATATAGTACTAGCCTATATGCAACAAGGGATATAGTACTAGCCTATATGCACCAAGGGATATAGTACCAGCCTGCTGAACCTGTCCCTCCAGATCAGGCCCACTGTTCCTGGTAACATCCTCGTAAATCTCCTCTATCACCTTTCCAGATTGACACCATCTTTCCTGTATCATGGTGCCCACAACACAACACAATATTCCAAATGCGGCCTCACCAACGTCTTACACAACGGCAGCATAGCCTCCGTATATCTATACACAATGCTATGACCGAAGACGGCCAATGTTACAAAAGTCTTTTTGACCACACTATCAACCCGTGACGCTCCATTCAATACACCATGTACCTGTCGTCCTAGATCGCTCTGCTCTACAGTTCATTCACCTTTCTGCCTCGGTTCCAGGTCATCGGTACTGACACTTCTGAACTCACTGATGGTTTCACTTCACATGTGCGTCTGATAGTGAATACATTTGCACTACAGGTGAACATCCAAATAAAGAATAATCAAGACTTAACTGCTCCTCCAAGTGCAGCGCTCTCCTCAGTTGTACTTCAAATATCTGCGAGGCCCTTTTGTGTAGTTCTGGTCACCATATTACACAAATGATGTCCTATTGCCAGAGGCAGTGCGGAACAGATTCACCAGGATGTTATCTGGAATGGACAGCGTTAGTTTGAGGACAGATTTGATCAGGTGGGATTGATCTCATTGGAGCATGAATGCAGATGGACGACCTTACTGAGGCTTCTAAAATTATGTCAGCTACAGCAGGGTTGAGTAGATGGTCACAGCTATTTCCCAGGCTGGGAGAATCTAAACCCAGAGAACGTACGTTTAATCGAAAGGGGAGAGATTTAAGGGAATTCTGACTTCAACGATGGAGCAATCTTTTCTTTTGAGACGGTGGGGACAGATACCATCTCAGCAAATAAACAGCATTTGGACAGCCGTTTGTTTCGGATGGAAATGGACGGATCTGGGACAAATACAGGTGAATGAGATTACCGTAGATAGGCATCTCGGTCTGCACGGACGAGTCGGGCCGAAGGGCCTGTTTCCCTGCTGTTCCCATGACTGGAATCAGCGGTTGTGTAATCTCTAATGTGCTCTGTCGTCGGTCTCCCCAGTTGTAGCCACATAGCGGACACATCACTGACTGCACAGCAGTGGCGATGCTGTATTGGGTGGTGGTGTCATCAACAACGGAGACACATTGTTCATTTCCCTCGCAAGTGTGCAACATGTTCTTCACTCTCCTCAAACTAAACTCCAGCCTGGAAATCCGAGGAATTAAACGCCATTAGGTGTCGAATTTTATCAAACTTGCAGTTTAAGCAACAACATGATATAAATGCCTGTCATACACGTTGGTCATTTTAATATGTCTCTGATCATTGAAGTGTTTTTTTCAGTTTCTATGTGTGTCAGTTATACACAGCAGGAAGGGAGAAATGATCTCTTGTATTATTAATAAATAGGCACAGAAATACAGACTGAGTGTGTGTGAGAGTTTGCTTAAATTCACTGGAATTTAGGATGAGAGGGGATCTTGTAGAACATATACAATTTTGTGGAAGGGTCTCCACCCATTCCTTGTCCCCAGAGATACTGCCTGTCGCGCTGTGTTACTCCGGCTTTTTGTGTCTGTCTTCGGTTTAAACTAGCATCTGCAGTTCCTTCTTACACATATACAATTCTTAAGGGATTGGACAGGTTAGATGCAGGGAAAATGTTCACGATGTTGGGGGAGTCCAGAACAGGGATCACAGTTTAAGAATAAGGGGTAGCTCAATTGTTACTGAGAT
Organism: Rhinoraja longicauda; assembly: GCF_053455715.1. Taxonomy (NCBI): domain Eukaryota; kingdom Metazoa; phylum Chordata; class Chondrichthyes; order Rajiformes; family Arhynchobatidae; genus Rhinoraja; species Rhinoraja longicauda. The sequence goes on along the minus strand of NW_027601518.1, from coordinate 6,318 downwards.
AAGGAAAAACTGAACTGTCATCGGCCTCCCCAGTTGAGATGAATTGTGAATCTGTGGAATACTCTGCCACAGAAGGCAGTGGAGGCCAATTCACAGGAGGTTTTCAAGAGAGAGTCAGATATAGCTCTTCGGGCTAACGGAATAAAGCTGCATGGGGAGAAAGCAGGAACGGGGTACTGATTTAGGATGATTAGCCGTGATCATATTGAATGGTGGTGCCGGCTCAAAAGGCCAAATGGCCTACTCCTGCAAGTATTGCCTATGTTTCTATGTTTCTAAACCACTGTGGACAGCCCAGACAGGTGAGTTGGTCATTCACTCTCAGACTGACTTTGCTGTCAGGTCTGTGGGTTTGAATTAGCATCAACCTGTCAACTGGTCTGAAGTAGTTCAATAAAAAATAAACTACAGATTCAACAGAACCTGGCCTTGTGTTCAACGGCTGGAACTAATATTCCCCACTGGGTGAATGGCACAGCTCAATTGCTCAACTCTCCCTAGCTCAGATCTGAAGCTGCATTTTAATTTTCAACATTATGTGTTATTCTTTAAATTATATGCCGGAGAGAGGCAATTAGTATTTATAACTATTGTTAATTAAGGTGAAAATCACAAATGAAAGCATCTTCACCTGCCGTGTTTACCAGCGTGGATAGAGCAGCAAGATGGAGTTAGTGATCATTCCAGATGAGATTAATTACAGATACTGAACATACGTTAACCCTTTATAGCCAAACATATGCAATAATGTAAAACACATGTTTGTTATCCACTTTCGTATGAAATACAAAACACGGGAGTTAAGATGAAATGGAAGCATCGCAACCTGATGCATAGACACAGTGTAGCGACCATGGAGAATGGTCTGGGTCGTCGAACCCTCGGATTGGCCAGCGAGGTCACGTGGGAACGCGACCATGGGGATTGGTCCAGGGAAGGACATCGCTGATTGGTCAGCGATGTCATGGGTGCGTTTGGCGCCCGATTGAGTTAGTTCGTTAGAGTCTTCAAGGAAGACAGTAAGTTTATATTGGTTGTCCTACGACTTGTTGTTTTGATTCTGTATTCGTGTATTGCGGTTGCAATAAACTTCATCCACAACTACAAGTCTCGGACTCGCCATATTGGTGACCCCGACGTGATCTGGACGATCACCGACTGAGAAAAACCCGACGCCTCGTTGACGATGACTGAGCAGGGCACACCGGAGTCAAGCGCGGCGGACGTTCATCTCCCGTTATTTTGGACGTACGCACCGCAAGCTTGGTTTATCCACGCCGAGGCCCAATTCCATATTAAGAAGGTGTCGGATGATTCCACGAAGTACTTCTACCTCGTCAGCGCGCTAGCGCCGGACACAACCAAGCGCGTGATGCGGTTCATAATAAATTCACCTGCGGAAGACAAGTATGAAACCATGAAGAAGGTATTACTGCGGACCTTCGGGTTAAAAAAGCATGGTGGTGCGGCAAAACTTCTGCACCTACCGGAGCTTGGAGACAAACTGCCTTCCGTCCTCATGGCCGAAATGATGGTGCTAGCCGGTGAGCATACGGATTGCCCGATGTTTGAGCAGGCATTCCGCGAAAAACTCCCCGAGGATGTCCGATTGCTGCTTACGGATTGTTCTTTTAAGGACCCCGAAGCATATGCAGCGAAAGCGGACGCGCTCATAGCGGGAAAAAACAAGGCAGGGGATTCCATCAACAAAGTCTCGACCTCGGTGGCCACGCCACAGCGACGGCAAGATGGCGCCAGGTCTCCCGCCAATTCTCCGAAAGCCCGCCAAAAAGATCCGCACAAGCGCGGCTGGTGCTATTATCACCTACGATGGGGTAACGAATCCCGCAACTGCCGCTTGCCTTGTACCTTCGCGGGAAATGCCTCGGCCGATCGTACATAGGGGCAGTTACGATTGGCCAGAACCGGCGCCTCTATGTCCATGATCGATTCACGGACACAGAATTTTTGGTGGACACCGGAGCCATTGTCAGCATAGTGCCGCCGACCGACCTCGAAACCAGATCGGGTAAGACAGGTCCCACCCTCATCGCGGTTAATGGCAGCCCAATTCGCACTTTCGGCACACGGAAGATGTCCCTTGCGTTAGGCCTCCGCACGTACGAATGGCCATTGATCATAGCCGACGTCAAACAAGCGATCCTGGGCGCAGATTTTCTCTGGGCTTTTTCACTGGTTCCTGATGTCCGCGGTAACGACCTCCGACCCGCTGCTGAAGACGAGCACGTCGCTCCGGAAATCGCCTCCTCGCCCAGCCCTACTGTCCAGGCCGTCGTCGCGGCCCCCGACTCGTATGCTGCGATTCTGGCAGAGTTCCCAGAGCTGCTCGTCCAACGTTTTGATGCACCTTCAGCTAAGCACGGTGTGGTCCATCACATCCGCACCGAAGGCCCTCCCGTTTTCGCTCGGGCCAGGAGACTACCGCCAGACAAACTGGTGGTGGCACGGGCGGAGTTCAGGAAGATGGAGGAAATGGGAATTGTTCGTCAGTCTGACAGCCCGTGGGCCTCGCCGTTACACATGGTCTCCAAGGCATCTGGGGGGTGGAGGCCATGTGGCGATTATCGGCGTCTCAATGCTGTCACCACGGCTGATCGCTACCCCATACCGCACCTACAGGACTTTTCATCTGGACTGGAAGGAGCGGTAGTGTTTTCCAAAATCGATTTGGTGCGAGGATACCATCAGATTCCGGTGCGACCGGAGGACATACAAAAAACTGCAACTATTACTCCGTTCGGGTTGTTTGAATGGTTGCGTATGCCTTTCGGTTTAAAGAACGCGGCACAGGCTTTCCAGCGACTGATGGACCGAGTGGGCAGGGGTTTACCCTTTGTGTTTATTTATTTAGACGACATCCTGGTAGCCAGCCCCTCAGTGCAAGAACACCAGGCCCATTTGCGGACCGTGTTCCAGCGGCTCCAAGACCACGGGCTCATTATTCAACCCTCCAAATGTCAATTCGGCCTCCCTGCTCTCGATTTTCTAGGGCACAGAATTACCCCTGCCGGCGCTGCCCCTTTGCCAGAGAAGGTGGAGGCTATTCGGGCTTTCCCCAGGCCCACCACAGTAAAAGGGCTGCAGGAGTTCGTTGGCATGGTTAATTTCTACCATAGATTCGTTCCGGCAGCGGCGCGAGTCCTGCGCCCGCTTTTCCAATGCCTTGCAGGTAATCCAGTAGAATTGTTGTGGTCCCCGGCTGCAGAGTCGGCCTTTACGGCAGCTAAGGCAGCCTTGGCAGACGCCACCATGTTGGTCCATCCGAGCCCCTCAGCCCCCACGGCCCTGACGGTCGACGCCTCTGACGTGGCGGTGGGTGGAGTTCTGGAGCAGCAGGTTGGTGGCCGTTGGCAGCCTTTGGCGTTTTTCAGCCGGCAACTAAATTCGGCCGAGCTGAAATATAGCGCATTTGACCGAGAGCTTCTAGCTCTCCATTTAGCTGTCCGTCATTTCAGGTATTTCCTCGAGGGCCGCCCATTTGTGGCATTTACGGACCACAAGCCATTAACATTCGCTTTTGTGAAATTGTCTGACCCATGGTCGGCCCGCCAGCAGCGGCACCTGACTGCTATCTCAGAATTTACCACAGATGTCCGTCATATCGCGGGTAAGCTGAATGCCGTTGCTGACGCCCTGTCTAGACCTGCTTTTCCCCCTATTTCGGCGGTGGACTGCGAAGTGGATCCCCAGGAGCTTGCGGAGGCACAGCTCCTGGCGGATACCGTTTCGACGTACCAGTCCACCACTTCGGGATTGAAGTTGGCCCAGGTAGCTTGTGGGTCGGAGGGCACGAAAGTCTGGTGCGATGTTTCTCTTCCTCGCCCCAGGCCGGTAGTACCGCCCTCCCTTCAGCGCCGGGTTTTCGATGCCATTCATGGGCTGGCGCACCCGTCCATCCGCTCCACCTCTGCTTTGGTAGCAGCTCGGTTTGTCTGGCATGGCCTACGGAAACAGGTAGCGGGTTGGGCACGTTCCTGCGTTCCCTGTCAGACCGCTAAAGTCCAGCGCCATGTCCAGCCCCCCGTACAGGATTTCGAAGTCCCGGCTTTTCGTTTTTTTCACATCCACGTGGATTTGGTCGGGCCTTTGCCTTCCTCCCAGGGCTACACCCACCTCCTCACGGTGGTGGATCGGTTCACCCGGTGGCCAGAGGCTTTCCCATTGTCTGACATCTCGTCAGCGTCTTGTGCTAGGACTTTGGCCCTTCATTGGGTAGCCCGTTTCGGGGTCCCGGCAGTTATTACAACTGACAGAGGACCACAGTTCACTTCGTCCCTCTGGGCCGCGCTGGCGGAACTGTACGGGTCCAAATTACAACCCCCAACTGCATATCACCCCCAGGCAAATGGTCTCGTAGAGAGGTTCCACTGCCAACTTAAGGCGTCCCTCAGTGCAAGGCTTGAAGGCCCGGACTGGGTAGACCAACTCCCTTGGGTTCTTTTGGGCATCCGGACGGCTCCAAAGCCAGATCTCGGTGCGTCGTCCGCAGAGCTGGTATATGGCTCGACCCTTCGAGTACCTGGAGATCTGTTTCCGGACACTTCAGCACTGCTCCCTACAGTCCCAGCAGCGTTAGCAGCTCTCCGGGAACGGGTGGGCTCCCTGGCTCCAGTGCCGACTTCACGTCATGGGTGTCCCATGGTACATGAACCGTCTTCCCTGAAGGACTGTGAGTTCGTTTTTTTGCGTAAAGATGCCCATCGCGCCCCGTTGCAGAGGGTCTATCAAGGGCCGTTTCGGGTTTTACGTAAGGGAACGGCTACTTTCACCTTAGACATGGGCGGCAAGAGTGAGCTCGTCTCGGTGTCCCGGCTCAAACCTGCCCATTTGGACCCGGATCAACCAGTCCTGGTCGGTCAAACCCCTAGAAGAGGCCGACCTCCGTTAGTCCCGCCCAGTCCACAAACCCCCATTCCGACAGTTCCTCCGGGACCCCCAGTTTCGGCAGTCCCCCTAGGACCCCCCGTTCCGGCAGTCCCTCCAGGACCCCCCGTTCCGGTAGTTCCTCCAGAACCTCCCGTTCCGGCTGTCCCACCAAGTCCGGAACCTCCGGCTCCTGTGGTTCAGGCTGTCCCTCTCCGTACTCGTTGTGGTCGCGAAATCCGGCTCCCTGCTAGGTTCCGCACCTCGGGTTCTGGGGGGGGTCATGTAGCGACCATAGAGAATGGTCCAGGTCGTCGAACCCTCGGATTGGCCAGCGAGGTCACGTGGGAACGCGACCATGGGGATTGGTCCAGGAAACGACATCGCTGATTGGCCAGCGATGTCAGGTGCGCGTTTGGCGCCCGTTTTAGTTAGTTCGGCGAAGTCTTCAAGGAAGACAGTAAGTTTATATTGGTTGTCCTGTAACTTGTTGTTTTGACTCTGTATTCGGGTATTGCGGCTGCAATAAACTTCGTCTACAATTAGCAAGTTTCGGACTCGCCATAATACGATGCATTAGTTGCATTGAACATTTGAGAGATTTTGCATGATTATTACAATGATTTTAATGCGTTTAATAACCCAGAACAGCTGCAATTTTGCTTTAATGCAAGGCCTGCGCGGCATTTAACATTGCAGGAGCCTGCAGAGTTGTTCCAATGCGTTGCATTAATTGCATTTAACATTTGAGAGGTTTTGCAAAATTATTGCAATTAATTTTATTGCATTTAACATCCCAGGGGTTGCAATATTGCTTTAATGCAACGCCAGCGCTGCATTTAACAATGCAGCAGCCTGCAAAGTTATCCTAATACGATGCATTAGTCGCATTTAACATTTGAGAGGTTTTGCAGGATTATTATTGCATTTCACATCGCAGGGTGTTGCAATATTTCTTTAATGCAAGGCGATCACTGCATTTAACATTGCAGCAGCCTGAAAAGTCATCCTAATGCGATGCATTTGTTGCATTTAACATTTGAGAGGTTTTGCAAAATTATTGCAATTAATTTAATGCATATTACATCCATTGGGGGTAGCTAGGTGACTTTAATGCAAGGCCATCACTGCATTTAACATTGCAGCAGCCTGCAAAGTTATCCTAATGCGATGCATCAATTGCATTTAACATTTGAGAGGTTTTGCATGATTATTGCAATGATTTTTTAATGCATTTCACATCCCAGGGTGGTGTAATATTGCATTAATGCAAGGCCATCACTGCATTTAACATTACAGCAACCGTACACCAATAAAGATCTTCCCACAGACAGCACGCGGCACTTGTTTATAATGCCCACACCAGACACCAGACACAAACCCAAACACAAACCCAAACACAGACCCAAACACAAACCCAAACACAAACCCAAA
>NW_027601517.1:40000-122500 GCF_053455715.1 Rhinoraja longicauda | reverse complement strand
GGTGCCACACTTTAAGAATCTGGGGTAGGCCATTTAGTACTGAGATGAGGAAAAACTCTTTCACCCAGAGAGTTGTGAAGTAGTGAAATTCTCAGAAAGGCCAGACTGTGAGTGGGAGGGGGAGTTGAAGTGCTCAGCCACCGGGTCTGACCTTTCTGTCATGGACCTCCTCCAGTGCCATAGTGAGGCCCACCGGAAATTGGAGAAACAGAACCTCATATTTCGCTTGGGCAGCTTGCAGCCCAGCGGTATGAACATTGACATCTCCAACTTTAGACAATTCCTCTGTCTCTCTCCTATTCCCCCCCTCCACTTCCCAGTTCTCCCACTGTCTTTCTGTCTCCATCTATATCCTTTCTTTGTCCCGCCCCCCTGACATCAGTCTGTAGAAGGGTCTCGACCCGAAGCGTCACCTATTCCCGTGCGGACTAATGTGATACACTCTCTCCCCTTTCACTCTCCGCTTCTCTCTCTCACACTCACCCCATCTCTCTCGCTCCTCTCCTTTGAATAAATAAACTAAACGAAATTAAAGAGCTCTAGGGGCGAGTGGAATCAAAGAATATGGGGAGAAGCATGCACAGGTTACTGATTGTGGATGATCTGCCATGATCACAATGAATGCGGTGTTGGCACGAAAGGACAAATGGCCTCCTCCTGCACCTATGTTATACGTTTCTATGTTTCTAAACTAATAATAATCTCTCCCCTTTCTCTCCCCCTCCCCTCACAATAATAAATCAATTCACAATAATAATTCACAAATCATGTCTGACGAATCTTATAGTATTTTTCGAGGATGTAACTAATAGAGTGGATAAGGGAGAACCAGTCGATGTGTTATATCTGGACTTTCAGAAGGCCTTCGACAAGGTCCCACATAGGAGATTGGTGTACAAACTTAAAGCACACGGTATTGAGGGTTCAGTGTTGAGGTGGATAGAAAATTGATTGGCGGACAGGAAGCAAAGAGTAGGAATAAACGGATCCTTTTCGGAATGGCAGGCAGTGACTAGTGGGGTACCGCAAGGCTCAGTGCTGGGACCCCAGTTATTTACAGTGTATATTAATGATTTGGACGAGGGAATTGAATGCAACATCTCTAAGTTTGCGGATGACACGAAGCTGGGTGGCAGTGTTAGCTGCGAGAAGGATGCGAGGAGGCTGCAGAGTGACTTGGATAGATTAGGCGAGTGGGCAAATGCATGGCAGATGCAATATAATGTGGATAAATGTGAGGTTATCCACTTTGGCGGCAAGAACAGGAAAGCAGAGTATTACCTGAATGGTGAACGATTAGGAGAAGGGGAGATGCAACGTGACCTGGGTGTCATGGTGCACCAGTCATTGAAAGCAAGCATGCAGGTGCAGCAGGCAGTGAAGAAAGCGAATGGTATGTTGGCATTCATAGCAAGAGGATTTGAGTTTAGGAGCAGGGAGGTTCTGCTGCAGTTGTACAGGGCCTTGGTGAGACCGCACCTGGAGTATTGTGTATATTTTGGTCTCCTAACCTGAGGAAAGACGTTCTTGCCTTAGAGGGAGTACAGAGAAGGTTTATCAGATTGATCCCTGGGATGGCGGGACTTACATATGAGGAGAGACTGGATAGACTGGGCTTGTACTCGCTGGAATTTAGAAGACTGAGGGGGGATCTTATAGAAACATATAAAATTGTTAAGGGGTTGGAGAGGCTAGATGCGGGAAGATTGTTCCCGATGTTGGGGGAGTCCGGAACCAGGGGTCACAGCTTAAGGATAAGGGGGAAGTCTTTTAGGACGGAGATGAGAAAACATTTCTTCACACAGAGAGTGGTGAGTCTGTGGAATTCTCTGCCACAGAAGGTAGTTGAGGCCAGTTCATTGGCTATATTTAAGAGGGAGTTAGATGTGGCCCTTTTTGCTAAAGGGATCATGGGGTATGGAGAGAAGGCAGGTAAAGGCTACTGAGCTGGATGATCAGCCATGATCATATTGAATGGCGGTGCAGGCTCGATGGGCCGAATGGCCTACTCCTGCAGCTATTTTCTATGTTTCTATGTTTCTAAACTAAACGAATATTTGATATTCTTTCTCGCATTCCATTTTATAATAAATTCTACAATAAATTAAACGAATATTTGTTACCCACTCTGTCTCCCTCCCCTTCCTCCCCCTCACTCTCTTTCCCCTCTTACTCTACTTCTTTTTCCTTCCCCCCCATTTTATAAGACTACATTTACACTAATCATTTAAACTAAACTAATATTTGATACCATCTCCCCGCTTTCTCTCTCCCCACTCACCCCTTCCCTCCCTCTCCCGACCTTTCCTCTCTCTCCCCCTCCCTCTGCCATCTCCCTCTCTCCCTTTTCTCCCGTCTCTCTCTCTTCCCCAGTCTCCCCGCCTCTCTCTCTTCCCCACCCCATTTCTCTTTCTCCTCTCTTTTGACTAAATAAAATAAACTAAGTTAAAATAAAAACTAAACTCTCCCCTCTCTTCCTCTTCTCTCTTCCCCCTCTATCTCACCTCTCTCTCTCATTTCCCCTCTCTGTCCTCCCTCTCTTTCCCCTTCTCTCTCATCATTCTCTATCCCTTCCTTCAGTCTCTCCCCCTCTCTTTCTTTCTCCTCTCTCCCCATTTCTCTCTCCCCCTCTCCACTTCATTTTCATAAATTTACAATGATAAACTAAACTAATATTTGATACCATGACCACCCCTCCACTTGAGAACAAAATTTACAATATATTGAGCTAATATTTATTACTTCCTCTCTCTCACTCCACTTCCCTCTCTCTCTCTCTCTCTCCCTCTTTCTCTCCCCCGTGCACTATATAAGAATACATTTAAAAGTCACAGCGTCATGGAGTCATGCAGCACGGAAATATCTGGCCCAACTAGCCCACTCCAATGCAACTTGCCCCTTCTATCCCAGTGCCACCTGCCCACGTTTGCCCCATATCCCTCTCAACCCGTCCCATCCACGTACAGGAGATGTTGAATCAGTATGGATAGAAATGAGAAATTCTAAGGGTAAAAAGACCCTAATGGGAGTTATCTATAGGCCCCCAAACAGTAGCCTCGACATAGGGTGCAAGTTGAATCAGGAGATAAAATTGGCGTGTCAAAAATGTAATGCTACGGTGGTTATGGGAGATTTCAACATGCAGGTAGACTGGGAAAATCAGATTGGAAATGGACCCCAGGAAAGAGAGTTTGTAGAGTGCCTTCGAGATGGATTCTTAGAACAGCTTGTACTGGAGCCTACCAGGGAGAAGGCAATTCTGGATTTAGTGTTGTGTAATGATCCTGATCTGATAAGAGGACTAGAGGTAAAAGAGCCATTAGGAGGCAGTGATCACAACATGATAAGTTTTACTCTGCAAATGGAAAGGCAGAAGGGAAAATCGGAAGTGTCGGTATTACAGTATAGCAAAGGGGATTACAGAGGCATGAGGCAGGAGCTGGCCAAAATTGACTGGAAGGAGGCCCTAGCAGGGAAGACGGTAGAACAGCAATGGCAGGTATTCCTGGGAATAATGCAGAGGCTGCAGGATCAATTTATTCCAAAGAGGTGGAAAGACTCTAAGGGGAGTAAGAGACACCTGTGGCTGACAAGGGAAGTCAGGGACAGCATAAAAATTAAGGAGAGGAAGTATAACATAGCAAAGAAGAGTGGGAAGACAGAGGATTGGGACTCTTTTAAAGAGCAACAAAAGTTAACTAAAAAGGCAATACGGGGAGAAAAGATGAGGTACGAGGGTAAACTAGCCAATAATATAAAGGAGGATAGCAAAAGTTTTTTTAGGTACGTGAAGAGGAAAAAAATAGTCAAGGCAAATGTGGGTCCCTTGAAGACAGAAGCAGGGGAATTTATTATGGGGAACAAAGAAATGGCAGACGAGTTAAACCGTTACTTTGGATCTGTCTTCACTGAGGAAGATACACACAATCTCCCAAATGTTCTAGGGGCCGGAGAACCTAGGGTGATGGAGGAACTGAAGGAAATCCACATTAGGCAGGAAATGGTTTTGGGTAGACTGATGGGACTGAAGGCTGATAAATCCCCAGGGCCTGATGGTCTGCATCCCAGAGTACTTAAGGAGGTGGCTCTAGAAATAGTGGAAGCATTGGAGATCATTTTTCAATGTTCTATAGATTCAGGATCAGTTCCTGTGGATTGGAGGATAGCAAATGTTATCCCACTTTTTAAGAAAGGAGGGAGAGAGAAAACGGGTAATTATAGACCAGTTAGTCTGACATCAGTGGTGGGGAAGATGCTGGAGTCAATTATAAAAGACGAAATTGCTGAGCATTTGGATAGCAGTAACGGGATCATTCCGAGTCAGCATGGATTTACGAAGAGGAAATCATGCTTGACAAATCTACTGGAATTTTTTGAGGATGTAACTAGGAAAATTGACAAGGGAGAGTCAGTGGATGTGGTGTATCTAGACTTTCAGAAAGCCTTCGACAAGGTCCCACATAGGAGATTAGTGGGCAAAATTAGGGCACATGGTATTGGGGGTAGGGTACTGACATGGATAGAAAATTGGTTGACAGACAGAAAGCAAAGAGTGGGGATAAATGGGTCCCTTTCGGAATGGCAGGCAGTGACCAGTGGGGTACCGCAAGGTTCGGTGCTGGGACCCCAGCTATTTACGATATACATTAATGACTTAGACGAAGGGATTAAAAGTACCATTAGCAAATTTGCAGATGATACTAAGTTGGGGGGTAGTGTGAATTGTGAGGAAGATGCAATAAGGCTGCAGGGTGACTTGGACAGGTTGTGTGAGTGGACGGATACATGGCAGATGCAGTTTAATGTAGATAAGTGTGAGGTTATTCACTTTGGAAGTAAGAATAGAAAGGCAGATTATTATCTGAATGGTGTCAAGTTAGGAGGAGGGGGAGTTCAACGAGATCTGGGTGTCCTAGTGCATCAGTCAATGAAAGGAAGCATGCAGATGTGTGAGATTTTAAATTAGGGAAGACAAGCCAGGGCATGATCTTCACCATGAATGGTAGTTAGCTGGGTAGTGTTGGAGAGCAGAGGGATCTCAGAATAAAAGTACATTGTTGTAAGAAAAGGGACGTAACAGGGGGATAGGGTGGTGGAGAAGGTTTTTTTGGCGCACTGTCTTCATCAGCCAGTGAATAAAATGTAAAAGTTAGAAAGTTATGTTCAGATAGACAAGACGTTGGTGAGGACGCACTTGGAGTAATGTGTATAATCTTACGTCACCTTGTTTAGGAACTGTGCCACATATTTGCAAAGAGTGAAGAAAATATTTTCCAACACTTTGCCAGAAAACAAGGGTCGGAGTTACAGGGAAATGTTGGGCTCGCCAGGACTTTATTCCATGGAACGCAGCAGGCAGTGCAGTGACCTCATAGAGGTGGATAGTGCCATAGGTAACGTCATAATGGGAACACTAAGACATTTGGACAGGTACATGAGGGGAATGGTTTAGAGGGAGATGATCCATATGCCGGCAAATGGGAATAGTTCAGATGAACTAAAATGCACCATCCCTCCCCATGAAACACGGCAACCTTTGTCTCAAAATTTGCGCCAGCTACAGCACTAACAGACAAACTGCTTTTAAATGGCCCTTGGATATTTTATTACCACTGAACTCTAACCTTGAAATCAAGGAAATTAAACATCGATAGATGTCCACTCTTCTCAAAGATGCAATGTTAAATGCAGTGATCACCTTGCATTAAGGAAATATTGCAACACCCTGCGATGTGAAATGCAATAATAATCCTGCAAAACCTCTCAAATGTTAAACGTGACTAATGCATCGTATTAGGATAACTTTGCAGGCTACTGCAATGTTAAATGCAGCGATGGCCTTGCATTAAAGTCATCTAGCGACCCCCAATGGATGTTATATGCATTAAATTAATTGCAATAATTTTGCAAAACCTCTCAAATGTTAAATGCAACAAATGCATCGCATTAGGACGACTTTTCAGGCTGCTGCAATGTTAAATGCAGTGATCGCCTTGCATTAAAGAAATATTGCAACACCCTGCGATGTGAAATGCAATAATAATCCTGCAAAACCTCTGAAATGTTAAATGCGACTAATGCATCCTATTAGGATAACTTTGCAGGCTGCTGCATTGTTAAATGCAGCGCTGGCCTTGCATTAAAGCAATATTGCAACCCCCTGGGATGTTAAAAGCAATAAAATTAATTGCAATCATTTTGCAAAACCTCTCAAATGTTAAATGCAATTAATGCAACGCATTAGAACAACTTTGCAGGCTCCTGCAATGTTAAATGCAGCGCAGGCCTTGCATTAAAGCAAAATTGTAGCTGTTCTGGGGTATTAAACGCATTAAAATCATTGTAATAATAATGCAAAATCTCTCAAATGTTCAATCCAACTAATGCATCGTACCATTAAAATCTTTATTGGTGTACGGTTCTTCCTGACATCCATCCACCCACCCACCCACCGATCAATCAATCAATCAATCTTTGATTAATTCTTATTATTATTAATAATATAAATTATTATTACTATAGTATTATTATTGTATTTACTACCCCCGGCACGTAGCGGAACCTCCAGGGCAGGGAGGAGACTATCCGGCATGTGGAAGTGCTTCTGGGAAGTGTGTCTGATGTGTGTGGGTCTGGGTGTGTCTGTGTGTGTGTGGGTGTGTGTGTGGGTGTGTGTGTGTGGGTGTGTGTGTGGGTCTGTGTTTGGGTCTGTGTTTGGGTCTGTGTTTGAGTCTGTGTTTGGGTTTGTGTTTGGGTTTGTGTTTGGGTCTGTGTTTGGGTTTGTGTTTGGGTCTGTGTTTGTGTTTGCGTTTGGGTCTCCCCCCCTCTCCCTCTCCCCCAGCTCTCTCCCCCCCTCTCTCTCTCCCCCAGCTCTATCTCTCCCCCCCCTCTCTCTCTCTCTCCCCCAGCAATAAAAAACAGACGTCACCCTAATTGTGTGCGTGTGTGTGTGTGCATGTGTGTGTGTGTGTGTGTGTGTGTGTGTGTGTGTGTGTGTGAGCTGACTGACTTACCCCAGTCGAGTAGACACTCCGACACTCCAGCAGTTGTGACCAAGCTTGCGATGGCCGTCTTTTATCTGCCTGCCTGCCTGCCTGCCTGCCACCCGCGCCAACCTGAAGGGCCCAAACACTTGTCTTACACTCAGCCCATAACAGATATTGATTAACCCCGTACATACATACATACTTATACGGAACAGGGATAAAGAATAAACAGGTGTCGTGCGTGTGTGTGCGCGCGCGTTATAAACAAGTGCTGTCTGTGAAAAAATCTTTATTGGTGTACGGTTCCTCCTGACATCCACCCACCCACCCACCGATCGATCAATCAATCAATCAATCTTTGATTAATTCTTATTATTAATAATATAAATTATTATTACTATAGTATTATTATTGTATTTACTACCCCCGGCATCGCATTAGGATGACTTTTCAGGCTGCTGCAATGTTAAATGCAGTGATCGCCTTGCATTAAAGAAATATTGCAACACCCTGCGATGTGAAATGCAATAATAATCCTGCAAAACCTCTCAAATGTTAAACGTGACTAATGCATCGTATTAAGATAACTTTGCAGGCTACTGCAATGTTAAATGCAGTGATTGCCTTGCATTAAAGTCATCTAGCGACCCCCCATGGATGTTATATGCATTAAATTAATTGCAATAATTTTGCAAAACCTCACAAATGTTAAATGCAACAAATGCATCGCATTAGGATGACTTTTCTGGCTGCTGCAATGTTAAATGCAGTGATCGCCTTGCATTAAAGAAATATTGCAACACCCTGCGATGTGAAATGCAATAATAATCCTGCAAAACCTCTCAAATGTTAAATGCGACTAAAGCATCGTATTAGGATAACTTTGCAGGCTGCTGCATTGTTAAATGCAGCGCTGGCGTTGCATTAAAGCAATATTGCAACCCCCTGGGATGTTAAATGCAATAAAATTAATTGCAATCATTTTGCAAAACCTCTCAAATGTTAAATGCAATTAATGCAACGCATTAGAACAACTTTGCAGGCTCCTGCAATGTTAAATGCAGCGCAGGCCTTGCATTAAAGCAAAATTGCAGCTGTTCTGGGGTATTAAACGCATTAAAATCATTGTAATAATCATGCAAAATCTCTCAAATGTTCAATGCAACTAATGCATGGTACCATTAAAATCTTTATTGGTGTACGGTTCCCCCTGACATCCATCCACCCACCCACCGATCGATCAATCAATCAATCTTTGATTAATTCTTATTATTATTAATAATATAAATTATTATTACTATAGTATTATTATTGTATTTACTACCCCCGGCACGTAGCGGAACCTCCAGGGCAGGGAGGAGACTATCCGGCATGTGGAAGTGCTTATGGGAAGTGTGTCTGATGTGTGTGGGTCTGTGTGTGTCTGTGTGGGTGTGTGTGTGGGTGTGTGTGTGTGCGTGTGTGTGTGTGTGGGTGTGTGTGGGTGTGTGTGTGGGTCTGTGTTTGGGTCTGTGTTTGGGTCTGTGTTTGAGTCTGTGTTTGGGTCTGTGTTTGGGTTTGTGTTTGGGTTTGTGTTTGGGTTTGTGTTTGTGTTTGGGTCTGTGTTTGGGTTTGTGTTTGTGTTTGTGTTTGGGTTTGTGTTTGGGTTTGTGTTTGGGTGTGTGTTTGGGTTTGTGTTTGTGTTTGGGTTTGTGTTTGGGTTTGTGTTTGGGTTTGTGTTTGGGTTTGTGTTTGGGTCTGTGTTTGGGTTTGTGTTTGGGTTTGTGTTTGGGTCTGTGTTTGGGTCTGTGTTTGGGTTTTGTGTTTTGGGTCTGTGTTTGAGTCTGTTTGTGTTTGTGTTTGGGTCTGTGTTTGTGTTTGTGTTTGGGTTTGGGTTTGTGTTTGGGTTTGTGTTTGGGTTTGTGTTTGGGTCTGTGTTTGTGTTTGTGTTTGGGTCTCCCCCCTCTCCCCCCCCTCTCTCTCTCCCCCAGCTCTCTCTCTCTCTCTCTCTCCCCCCCCCAGCTCTATCTCTCCCCCCCTGTCTCTCCCAGCAATAAAAAACAGACGTCACCCTAATTGTGTGCGTGTGTGTGTGTGTGTGTGTGTGAGCTGACTGACTTACCCCAGTCTAGTAGACACTCCGACACTCCAGCAGTTGTGACCAAGCTTGCGATGGCCGTCTTTTATCTGCCTGCCTGCCTGCCTGCCTGCCACCCGCGCCAACCTGAAGGGCCCAAACACTTGTCTTACACTCAGCCCATAACAGATATTGATTAACCCCGTACATACATACATACTTATACGGAACAGGGATAAAGAATAAACAGCTGTCGTGCGTGTGTGTGCGCGCGCGTTATAAACAAGTGCTGTCTGTGAAAAAATCTTTATTGGTGTACGGTCCCTCCTGACATCCACCCACCCACCGATCGATCAATCAATCAATCAATCTTTGATTAATTCTTATTATTAATAATATAAATTATTATTACTATAGTATTATTATTGTATTTACTACCCCCGGCATCGCATTAGGATGACTTTTCAGGCTGCTGCAATGTTAAATGCAGTGATCGCCTTGCATTAAAGAAATATTGCAACACCCTGCGATTTGAAATGCAATAATAATCCTGCAAAACCTCTCAAATGTTCAACGTGACTAATGCATCGTATTAGGATAACTTTGCAGGCTACTGCAATGTTAAATGCAGTGATGGCCTTGCATTATAGTCACCTAGCGACCCCCCATGGATGTTATATGCATTAAATTAATTGTAATAATCCTGCAAAACCTCTCAAATGTTAAATGCAACAAATGCATCGTATTAGGATAACTTTCCAGGCTACTGCAATGTTAAATGCAGTGATGGCCTTGCATTAAAGTCATCTAGCGACCCCCCATGGATGTTATATGCATTAAATTAATTGCAATAATTTTGCAAAACCTCTCAAATGTTAAATGCAACAAATGCATCGCATTAGGATGACTTTTCTGGCTGCTGCAATGTTAAATGCAGTGATCGCCTTGCATTAAAGAAATATTGCAACACCCTGCGATGTGAAATGCAATAATAATCCTGCAAAACCTCTCAAATGTTAAACGTGACTAATGCATCGTATTAGGATAACTTTGCAGGCTACTGCAATGTTAAATGCAGTGAAGGCCTTGCATTAAAGTCATCTAGCGACACCCCATGGATGTTATATGCATTAAATTAATTGCAATAATTTTGCAAAACCTCTCAAATGTTAAATGCAACAAATGCATCGCATTAGGATGACTTTTCTGGCTGCTGCAATGTTAAATGCAGTGATCGCCTTGCATTAAAGAAATATTGCAACACCCTGCGATGTGAAATGCAATAATAATCCTGCAAAACCTCTCAAATGTTAAATGCGACTAATGCATCGTATTAGGATAACTTTGCAGACTGCTGCATTGTTAAATGCAGCGCTGGCGTTGCATTAAAGCAATATTGCAACCCCTGGGATGTTAAATGCAATAAAATTAATTGCAATAATTTTGCAAAACCTCTCAAATGTTAAATGCAATTAATGCAACGCATTAGAACAACTTTGCAGGCTCCTGCAATGTTAAATGCAGCGCAGGCCTTGCATTAAAGCAAAATTGCAGCTGTTCTGGGGTATTAAACGCATTAAAATCATTGTAATAATCATGCAAAATCACTCAAATGTTCAATGCAACTAATGCATGGTACCATTAAAATCTTTATTGGTGTACGGTTCCCCCTGACATCCATCCACCCACCCACCGATCGATCAATCAATCAATCTTTGATTAATTCTTATTATTATTAATAATATAAATTATTATTACTATTGTATTATTATTGTATTTACTACCCCCGGCATCGCATTAGGATGACTTTTCAGGCTGCTGCAATGTTAAATGCAGTGATCGCCTTGCATTAAAGAAATATTGCAACACCCTGCGATGTGAAATGCAATAATAATCCTGCAAAACCTCTCAAATGTTAAACGTGACTAATGCATCGTATTAGGATAACTTTGCAGGCTACTGCAATGTTAAATGCAGTGATGGCCTTGCATTAAAGTCATCTAGCGACCCCCCATGGATGTTATATGCATTAAATTAATTGCAATAATTTTGCAAAACCTCTCAAATGTTAAATGCAACAAATGCATCACATTAGGATGACTTTTCTGGCTGCTGCAATGTTAAATGCAGTGATCGCCTTGCATTAAAGAAATATTGCAACACACTGCGATGTGAAATGCAATAATAATCCTGCAAAACCTCTCAAATGTTAAACGTGACTAATGCATCGTATTAGGATAACTTTGCAGGCAACTGCAATGTTAAATGCAGTGATGGCCTTGCATTAAAGTCATCTAGCGACCCCCCATGGATGTTATATGCATTAAATTAATTGCAATAATTTTGCAAAACCTCTCAAATGATAAATGCAACAAATGCATCGCATTAGGATGACTTTTCTGGCTGCTGCAATGTTAAATGCAGTCATCGCCTTGCATTAAAGAAATATTGCAACACCCTGCGATGTGAAATGCAATAATAATCCTGCAAAACCTCTCAAATGTTAAACGTGACTAATGTATCGTATTAGGATACCTTTGCAGGCTACTGCAATGTTAAATGCAGTGATGGCCTTGCATTAAAGTCATCTAGCGACCCCCATGGATGTTATATGCATTAAATTAATTGCAATAATTTTGCAAAACCTCTCAAATGTTAAATGCAACAAATGCATCGCATTAGGATGACTTTTCTGGCTGCTGCAATGTTAAATGCAGTCATCGCCTTGCATTAAAGAAATATTGCAACACCCTGCGATGTGAAATGCAATAATAATCCTGCAAAACCTCTCAAATGTTAAATGCGACTAAAGCATCGTATTAGGATAACTTTGCAGGCTACTGCAATGTTAAATGCAGCGCTGGCGTTGCATTAAAGCAATATTGCAACCCCTTGGGATGTTAAATGCAATAAAATTAATTGCAATAATTTTGCAAAACCTCTCAAATGTTAAATGCAATTAATGCAACGCATTAGAACAACTTTGCAGGCTCCTGCAATGTTAAATGCAGCGCAGGCCTTGCATTAAAGCAAAATTGCAGCTGTTCTGGGGTATTAAACCCATTAAAATCATTGTAATAATCATGCAAAATCTCTCAAATGTTCAATGCAACTAATGCATGGTACCATTAAAATCTTTATTGGTGTACGGTTCCCCCTGACATCCATCCACCCACCCACTGATCGATCAATCAATCAATCTTTGATTAATTCTTATTATTATTAATAATATAAATTATTATTACTATAGTATTATTATTGTATTTACTACCCCCGGCACGTAGCGGAACCTCCAGGGCAGGGAGGAGACTATCCGGCATGTGGAATTGCTTCTGGGAAGTGTGTCTGATGTGTGTGGGTCTGTGTGTGTCTGTGTGTGTGTGGGTGTGTGTGTGGGTGTGTGTGTGCGTGTGTGTGTGTGGGTGTGTGTGGGTCTGTGTTTGGGTCTGTGTTTGGGTCTGTGTTTGAGTCTGTGTTTGGGTCTGTGTTTGGGTTTGTGTTTGGGTTTGTGTTTGGGTCTGTGTTTGGGTTTGTGTTTGTGTTTGTGTTTGGGTTTGTGTTTGGGTTTGTGTTTGGGTGTGTGTTTGGGTTTGTGTTTGGGTTTGTGTTTGGGTTTGTGTTTGGGTTTGTGTTTGGGTTTGTGTTTGGGTTTGTGTTTGGGTTTGTGTTTGGGTCTGTGTTTGGGTCTGTGTTTGGGTTTTGTGTTTGGGTCTGTGTTTGAGTCTGTTTGTGTTTGTGTTTGGGTCTGTGTTTGTGTTTGTGTTTGGGTTTGTGTTTGGGTTTGTGTTTGGGTTTGTGTTTGGGTCTGTGTTTGTGTTTGTGTTTGGGTCTCCCCCCTCTCCCCCCCTCTCTCTCCCCCAGCTCTCTCTCTCTCTCTCTCTCTCCCCCCAGCTCTATCTCTCCCCCACTCTCTCTCTCTCCCAGCAATAAAAAACAGACGTCACCCTAATTGTGTGCGTGTGTGTGTGTGTGTCTGTGTGTGTGTGTGTGTGAGCTGACTGACTTACCCCAGTCTAGTAGACACTCCGACACTCCAGCAGTTGTGACCAAGCTTGCGATGGCCGTCTTTTATCTGCCTGCCTGCCTGCCTGCCTGCCACCCGCGCCAACCTGAAGGGCCCAAACACTTGTCTTACACTCAGCCCATAACAGATATTGATTAACCCCGTACATACATACATACTTATACGGAACAGGGATAAAGAATAAACAGGTGTCGTGCGTGTGTGTGCGCGCGCGTTATAAACAAGTGCTGTCTGTGAAAAAATCTTTATTGGTGTACGGTTCCTCCTGACATCCACCCACCCACCCACCGAACGATCAATCAATCAATCACTCTTTGATTAATTCTTATTATTAATAATATAAATTATTATTACTATAGTATTATTATTGTATTTACTACCCCCGGCATCGCATTAGGATGACTTTTCAGGCTGCTGCAATGTTAAATGCAGTGATCGCCTTGCATTAAAGAAATATTGCAACACCCTGCGATGTGAAATGCAATAATAATCCTGCAAAACCTCTCAAATGTTAAACGTGACTAATGCATCGTATTAGGATAACTTTGCAGGCTACTGCAATGTTAAATGCAGTGAAGGCCTTGCATTAAAGTCATCTAGCGACACCCCATGGATGTTATATGCATTAAATTAATTGCAATAATTTTGCAAAACCTCTCAAATGTTAAATGCAACAAATGCATCGCATTAGGATGACTTTTCTGGCTGCTGCAATGTTAAATGCAGTGATCGCCTTGCATTAAAGAAATATTGCAACACCCTGCGATGTGAAATGCAATAATAATCCTGCAAAACCTCTCAAATGTTAAATGCGACTAAAGCATCATATTAGGATAACTTTGCAGGCTGCTGCATTGTTAAATGCAGCGCTGGCGTTGCATTAAAGCAATATTGCAACCCCTGGGATGTTAAATGCAATAAAATTAATTGCAATAATTTTGCAAAACCTCTCAAATGTTAAATGCAATTAATGCAACGCATTTGAACAACTTTGCAGGCTCCTGCAATGTTAAATGCAGCGCAGGTCTTGCATTAAAGCAAAATTGCAGCTGTTCTGGGGTATTAAACGCATTAAAATCATTGTAATAATCATGCAAAATCTCTCAAATGTTCAATGCAACTAATGCATGGTACCATTAAAATCTTTTTTGGTGTACGGTTCCCCCTGACATCCATCCACCCACCCACCGATCGATCAATCAATCAATCTTTGATTAATTCTTATTATTATTAATAATATAAATTATTATTACTATAGTATTATTATTGTATTTACTACCCCCGGCATCGCATTAGGATGACTTTTCAGGCTGCTGCAATGTTAAATGCAGTGATCGCCTTGCATTAAAGAAATATTGCAACACCCTGCGATGTGAAATGCAATAATAATCCTGCAAAACCTCTCAAATGTTAAACGTGACTAATGCATCGTATTAGGATAACTTTGCAGGCTACTGCAATGTTAAATGCAGTGATGGCCTTGCATTAAAGTCATCTAGCGACCCCCCATGGATGTTATATGCATTAAATTAATTGCAATAATTTTGCAAAACCTCTCAAATGTTAAATGCAACAAATGCATCGCATTAGGATGACTTTTCTGGCTGCTGCAATGTTAAATGCAGTGATCGCCTTGCATTAAAGAAATATTGCAACACCCTGCGATGTGAAATGCAATAATAATCCTGCAAAACCTCTCAAATGTTAAACGTGACTAATGCATCGTATTAGGATAACTTTGCAGGCTACTGCAATGTTAAATGCAGTGATGGCCTTGCATTAAAGTCATCTAGCGACCCCCCATGGATGTTAAATGCAATAAAATTAATTGCAATAATTTTGCAAAACCTCTCAAATGTTAAATGCAACAAATGCATCGCATTAGGATGACTTTTCTGGCTGCTGCAATGTTAAATGCAGTGATCGCCTTGCATTAAAGAAATATTGCAACACCCTGCGATGTGAAATGCAATAATAATCCTGCAAAACCTCTCAAATGTTAAACGTGACTAATGCATCGTATTAGGATAACTTTGCAGGCTACTGCAATGTTAAATGCAGTGATGGCCTTGCATTAAAGTCATCTAGCGACCCCCCATGTATGTTATATGCATTAAATTAATTGCAATAATTTTGCAAAACCTCTCAAATGTTAAATGCAACAAATGCATCGCATTAGGATGACTTTTCTGGCTGCTGCAATGTTAAATGCAGTGATCGCCTTGCATTAAAGAAATATTGCAACACACTGCGATGTGAAATGCAATAATAATCCTGCAAAACCTCTCAAATGTTAAACGTGACTAATGCATCGTATTAGGATAACTTTGCAGGCTACTGCAATGTTAAATGCAGTGATGGCCTTGCATTAAAGTCATCTAGCGACCCCCCATGGATGTTATATGCATTAAATTAATTGCAATAATTTTGCAAAACTTCTCAAATGTTAAATGCAACAAATGCATCGCATTAGGATGACTTTTCTGGCTGCTGCAATGTTAAATGCAGTGATCGCCTTGCATTAAAGAAATATTGCAACACCCTGCGATGTGAAATGCAATAATAATCCTGCAAAACCTCTCAAATGTTAAACGTGACTAATGCATCGTATTAGGATAACTTTGCAGGCTACTGCAATGTTAAATGCAGTGATGGCCTTGCATTAAAGTCATCTAGCGACCCCCCATGGATGTTATATGCATTAAATTAATTGCAATAATTTTGCAAAACCTCTCAAATGTTAAATGCAACAAATGCATCGCATTAGGATGACTTTTCTGGCTGCTGCAATGTTAAATGCAGTGATCGCCTTGCATTAAAGAAATATTGCAACACCCTGCGATGTGAAATGCAATAATAATCCTGCAAACCCTCTCAAATGTTAAACGTGACTAATGCATCGTATTAGGATAACTTTGCAGGCTACTGCAATGTTAAATGCAGTGATGGCCTTGCATTAAAGTCATCTAGCGACCCCCCATGGATGTTATATGCATTAAATTAATTGCAATAATTTTGCAAAACCTCTCAAATGTTAAATGCAATTAATGCAACGCATTAGAACAACTTTGCAGGCTCCTGCAATGTTAAATGCAGCGCAGGCCTTGCATTAAAGCAAAATTGCAGCTGTTCTGGGGTATTAAACGCATTAAAATCATTGTAATAATCATGCAAAATCTCTCAAATGTTCAATGCAACTAATGCATGGTACCATTAAAATCTTTATTGGTGTACGGTTCCCCCTGACATCCATCCACCCACCCACCGATCGATCAATCAATCAATCTTTGATTAATTCTTATTATTATTAATAATATAAATTATTATTACTATAGTATTATTATTGTATTTACTACTCCCGGCATCGCATTAGGATGACTTTTCAGGCTGCTGCAATGTTAAATGCAGTGATCGCCTTGCATTAAAGAAATATTGCAACACCCTGCGATGTGAAATGCAATAATAATCCTGCAAAACCTCTCAAATGTTAAACGTGACTAATGCATCGTATTAGGATAACTTTGCAGGCTACTGCAATGTTAAATGCAGTGATGGCCTTGCATTAGAGTCATCTAGCGACTCCCCATGGATGTTATATGCATTAAATTAATTGCAATAATTTTGCAAAACCTCTCAAATGTTAAATGCAACAAATGCATCGCATTAGGATGACTTTTCTGGCTGCTGCAATGTTAAATGCAGTGATCGCCTTGCATTAAAGAAATATTGCAACACCCTGCGATGTGAAATGCAATAATAATCCTGCAAAACCTCTCAAATGTTAAATGCGACTAAAGCATCGTATTAGGAAAACGTTGCAGGCTGCTGCATTGTTAAATGCAGCGCTGGCGTTGCATTAAAGCAATATTGCAACCCCCTGGGATGTTAAATGCAATAAAATTAATTGCAATAATTTTGCAAAACCTCTCAAATGTTAAATGCAATTAATGCAACGCATTAGAACAACGTTGCAGGCTCCAGCTATGTTAAATGCAGCGCAGGCCTTGCATTAAAGCAAAATTGCAGCTGTTCTGGGGTATTAAACGCATTAAAATCATTGTAATAATCATGCAAAATCTCTCAAATGTTCAATGCAACTAATGCATGGTACCATTAAAATCTTTATTGGTGTACGGTTCCCCCTGACATACATCCACCCACCCTCCGATCGATCAATCAATCAATCTTTGATTAATTCTTATTATTATTAATAATATAAATTATTATTACTATAGTATTATTATTGTATTTACTACCCCCGGCATCGCATTAGGATGACTTTTCAGGCTGCTGCAATGTTAAATGCAGTGATCGCCTTGCATTAAAGAAATATTGCAACACCCTGCGATGTGAAATGCAATAATAATCCTGCAAAACCTCTCAAATGTTAAATGTGACTAATGCATCATATTAGGATAACTTTGCAGGCTACTGCAATGTTAAATGCAGTGATGGCCTTGCATTAAAGTCATCTAGCGACCCCCCATGGATGTTATATGCATTAAATTAATTGCAATAATTTTGCAAAACCTCTCAAATGTTAAATGCAACAAATGCATCGCATTAGGATGACTTTTCTGGCTGCTGCAATGTTAAATGCAGTGATCGCCTTGCATTAAAGAAATATTGCAACACCCTGCGATGTGAAATGCAATAATAATCCTGCAAAACCTCTCAAATGTTAAATGCGACTTAAGCATCGTATTAGGATAACTTTGCAGGCTGCTGCATTGTTAAATGCAGAGCTGGCGTTGCATTAAAGCAATATTGCAACCCCTGGGATGTTAAATGCAATAACATTAATTGCAATAATTTTGCAAAACCTCTCAAATGTTAAATGCAATTAATGCAACGCATTAGAACAACTTTGCAGGCTCCTGCAATGTTAAATGCAGCGCAGGCCTTGCATTAAAGCAAAATTGCAGCTGTTCTGGGGTATTAAATGCATTAAAATCATTGTAATAATCCTGCAAAATCTCTCAAATGTTCAATGCAACTAATGCATGGTACCATTAAAATCTTTATTGGTGTACGGTTCCCCCTGACATCCATCCACCCACCCACCGATCGATCAATCAATCAATCTTTGATTAATTCTTATTATTATTAATAATATAAATTATTATTACTATAGTATTATTATTGTATTTACTACCCCCGGCATCGCATTAGGATGACTTTTCATGCTGCTGCAATGGTAAATGCAGTGATCGCCTTGCATTAAAGAAATATTGCAACACCCTGCGATGTGAAATGCAATAATAATCCTGCAAAACCTCTCAAATGTTAAACGTGACTAATGCATCGTATTAGGATAACTTTGCAGGCTACTGCAATGTTAAATGCAGTGATGGCCTTGCATTAAAGTCATCTAGCGACCCCCCATGGATGTTATATGCATTAAATTAATTGCAATAATTTTGCAAAACCTCTCAAATGTTAAATGCAACAAATGCATCGCATTAGGATGACTTTTCTGGCTGCTGCAATGTTAAATGCAGTGATCGCCTTGCATTAAAGAAATATTGCAACACCCTGCGATGTGAAATGCAATAATAATCCTGCAAAACCTCTCAAATGTTAAACGTGACTAATGCATTGTATTAGGATAACTTTGCAGGCTACTGCAATGTTAAATGCAGTGATGGCCTTGCATTAAAGTCATCTAGCGTCCCCCCATGGATGTTATATGCATTAAATTAATTGCAATAATTTTGCAAAACCTCTCAAATGTTAAATGCAACAAAGGCATCGCATTAGGATGACTTTTCTGGCTGCTGCAATGTTAAATGCAGTGATCGCCTTGCATTAAAGAAATATTGCAACACCCTGCGATGTGAAATGCAATAATAATCCTGCAAAACCTCTCAAATGTTAAATGCGACTAAAGCATCGTATTAGGATAACTTTGCAGGCTGCTGCATTGTTAAATGCAGCGCTGGCGTTGCATTAAAGCAATATTGCAACCCCCTGGGATGTTAAATGCAATAAAATTAATTGCAATAATTTTGCAAAACCTCTCAAATGTTAAATGCAATTAATGCAACGCATTAGAACAACTTTGCAGGCTCCTGCAATGTTAAATGCAGCGCAGGCCTTGCATTAAAGCAAAATTGCAGCTGTTCTGGGGTATTAAACGCATTAAAATCATTGTAATAATCATGCAAAATCTCTCAAATGTTCAATGCAACTAATGCATGGTACCATTAAAATCTTTATTGGTGTACGGTTCCCCCTGACATCCATCCACGCACCCACCGATCGATCAATCAATCAATCTTTGATTAATTCTTATTATTATTAATTATATAAATTATTATTACTATAGTATTATTATTGTATTTACTACCCCCGGCATCGCATTAGGATGACTTTTCAGGCTGCTGCAATGTTAAATGCAGTGATCGCCTTGCATTAAAGAAATATTGCAACACCCTGCGATGTGAAATGCAATAATAATCCTGCAAAACCTCTCAAATGTTAAACGTGACTAATGCATCGTTTTAGGATAACTTTGCAGGCTACTGCAATGTTAAATGCAGTGACGGCCTTGCATTAAATTCATCTAGCGACCCCCCATGGATGTTATATGCATTAAATTAATTGCAATAATTTTGCAAAACCTCTCAAATGTTAAATGCAACAAATGCATCGCATTAGGATGACTTTTCTGGCTGCTGCAATGTTAAATGCAGTGATCGCCTTGCATTAAAGAAATATTGCAACACCCTGCGATGTGAAATGCAATAATAATCCTGCAAAACCTCTCAAATGTTAAATGCGACTAAAGCATCGTATTAGGATAACTTTGCAGGCTGCTGCATTGTTAAATGCAGCGCTGGCGTTGCATTAAATATTGCAACACCCTGGGATGTTAAATGCAATAAAATTAATTGCAATAATTTTGCAAAACCTCTCAAATGTTAAATGCAATTAATGCAACGCATTAGAACAACTTTGCAGGCTCCTGCAATGTTAAATGCAGCGCAGGCCTTGCATTAAAGCAAAATTGCAGCTGTTCTGGGATATTAAACGCATTAAAATCATTGTAATAATCATTCAAAATCTCTCAAATGTTCAATGCAACTAATGCATGGTACCATTAAAATCTTTATTGGTGTACGGTTCCCCCTGACATCCATCCACCCACCCACCGATCGATCAATCAATCAATCTTTGATTAATTCTTATTATTATTAATAATATAAATTATTATTACTATAGTATTATTATTGTATTTACTACCCCCGGCATCGCATTAGGATGACTTTTCAGGCTGCTGCAATGTTAAATGCAGTGATCGCCTTGCATTAAAGAAATATTGCAACACCCTGCGATGTGAAATGCAATAATAATCCTGCAAAACCTCTCAAATGTTAAACGTGACTAATGCATCGTATTAGGATAACTTTGCAGGCTACTGCAATGTTAAATGCAGTGATGGCCTTGCATTAAAGTCATCTAGCGACCCCCCATGGATGTTATATGCATTAAATTAATTGCAATAATTTTGCAAAACCTCTCAAATGTTAAATGCAACAAATGCATCGCATTAGGATGACTTTTCTGGCTGCTGCAATGTTAAATGCAGTGATCGCCTTGCAGTAAAGAAATATTGCAACACCCTGCGATGTGAAATGCAATAATAATCCTGCAAATCCTCTCAAATGTTAAATGCGACTAAAGCATCGTATTAGGATAACTTTGCAGGCTGCTGCATTGTTAAATGCAGCGCTGGCGTTGCATTAAAGCAATATTGCAACCCCTGGGATGTTAAATGCAATAAAATTAATTGCAATAATTTTGCAAAACCTCTCAAATGTTAAATGCAATTAATGCAACGCATTAGAACAACTTTGCAGGCTCCTGCAATGTTAAATGCAGCGCATGCCTTGCATTAAAGCAAAATTGCAGCTGTTCTGGGGTATTAAACGCATGAAAATCATTGTAATAATCATGCAAAATCTCTCAAATGTTCAATGCAACTAATGCATGGTACCATTAAAATCTTTATTGGTTCCCCCTGACATCCATCCACCCACCCACCGATCGATCAATCAATCAATCTTTGATTAATTCTTATTATTATTAATAATATAAATTATTATTACTATAGTATTATTATTGTATTTACTACCCCCGGCATCGCATTAGGATGATTTTCAGGCTGCTGCAGTGTTAAATGCAGTGATCGCCTTGCATTAAAGAAATATTGCAACACCCTGCGATGTGAAATGCAATAATAATCCTGCAAAACCTCTCAAATGTTAAACGTGACTAATGCATCGTATTAGGATAACTTTGCAGGCTACTGCAATGTTAAATGCAGTGATGGCCTTGCATTAAAGTCATCTAGCGACCCCCCATGGATGTTATATGCATTAAATTAATTGCAATAATTTTGCAAAACCTCTCAAATGTTAAATGCAACAAATGCATCGCATTAGGATGACTTTTCTGGCTGCTGCAATGTTAAATGCAGTGATCGCCTTGCAGTAAAGAAATATTGCAACACCCTGCGATGTGAAATGCAATAATAATCCTGCAAATCCTCTCAAATGTTAAATGCGACTAAAGCATCGTATTAGGATAACTTTGCAGGCTGCTGCATTGTTAAATGCAGCGCTGGCGTTGCATTAAAGCAATATTGCAACCCCTGGGATGTTAAATGCAATCAAATTAATTGCAATAATTTTGCAAAACCTCTCAAATGTTAAATGCAATTAATGCAACGCATTAGAACAACTTTGCAGGCTCCTGCAATGTTAAATGCAGCGCAGGCCTTGCATTAAAGCAAAATTGCAGCTGTTCTGGGGTATTAAACGCATTAAAATCATTGTAATAATCATGCAAAATCTCTCAAATGTTCAATGCAACTAATGCAAGGTACCATTAAAATCTTTATTGGTGTACAGTTCCCCCTGACATCCATCCACCCACCCACCGATCGATCAATCAATCAATCTTTGAATAATTCTTATTATTATTAATTATATAAATTATTATTACTATAGTATTATTATTGTATTTACTACCCCCGGCATCGCATTAGGATGACTTTTTAGGCTGCTGCAATGTTAAATGCAGTGATCGCCTTGCATTAAAGAAATATTGCAACACCCTGCGATGTAAAATGCAATAATAATCCTGCAAAACCTCTCAAATGTTAAACGTGACTAATGCATCGTATTAGGATAACTTTGCAGGCTACTGCAATGTTAAATGCAGTGATGGCCTTGCATTAAAGTCATCTAGCGACCCCCCATGGATGTTATATGCATTAAATTAATTGCAATAATTTTGCAAAACCTTTCAAATGTTAAATGCAACAAATGCATCGCATTAGGATGACTTTTCTGGCTGCTGCAATGTTAAATGCAGTGATCGCCTTGCATTAAAGAAATATTGCAACACCCTGCGATGTGAAATGCAATAATAATCCTGTAAAACCTCTCAAATGGTAAATGCGACTAAAGCATCGTATTAGGATAACTTTGCAGGCTGCTGCATTGTTAAATGCAGCGCTGGCGTTGCATTAAAGCAATATTGCAACCCCTGGGATGTTAAATGCAATAAAATTAATTGCAATAATTTTGCAAAACCTCTCAAATGTTAAATGCAATTAATGCAACGCATTAGAACAACTTTGCAGGCTCCTGCAATGTTAAATGCAGCGCAGGCCTTGCATTAAAGCAAAATTGCAGCTGTTCTGGGGTATTAAACGCATTAAAATCATTGTAATAATCATGCAAAATCTCTCAAATGCTCAATGCAACGAATGCATGGTACCATTAAAATCTTTATTGGTGTACGGTTCACCCTGACATCCATCCACCCACCCACCGATCGATCAATCAATCAATCTTTGATTAATTCTTATTATTATTAATAATATAAATTATTATTACTATAGTATTATTATTGTATTTACTACCCCCGGCATCGCATTAGGATGACTTTTCAGGCTGCTGCAATGTTAAATGCAGTGATCGCCTTGCAAGGGCGGCACGGTAGCGCAGCGGTAGAGTTGCTGCTTTACAGCGAATGCAGCGCCGGAGACTCAGGTTCGATCCTGACTACGGGTGCTGCACTGTAAGGAGTTTGTACGTTCTCCCCGTGACCTGCGTGGGTTTTCTCCGAGATCTTCGGTTTCCTCCCACACTCCAAAGACGTACAGGTATGTAGGTTAATTGGCTGGGTAAATGTAAAAATTGTCCCTAGTGGGTGTAGGATAGTGTTAATGTACGGGGATCGCTGGGCAGCACGGACTTGGTGGGCCGAAAAGGCCTGTTTCCGGCTGTATATATATGATGATGATATGATTAAGGAAATATTGCAACACCCTGCGATGTGAAATGCAATAATAATCCTGCAAAACCTCTCAAATGTTAAATGTGACTAATGCATCGTATTAGGATAACTTTGCAGGCTACTGCAATGTTAAATGCAGTGATGGCTTGCATTAAAGTCATCTAGCGACCCCCCCATGGATGTTATATGCATTAAATTAATTGCAATAATTTTGCAAAACCTCTCAAATGTTAAATGCAACAAATGCATCGCATTAGGATGACTTTTCTGGCTGCTGCAATGTTAAATGCAGTGATCGCCTTGCATTAAAGAAATATTGCAACACCCTGCGATGTGAAATGCAATAATAATTCTGCAAAACCTCTCAAATGTTAAACGTGACTAATGCATCGTATTAGGATAACTTTGCAGGCTACTGCAATGTTAAATGCAGTGATGGCCTTGCATTAAAGTCATCTAGCGACCCCCCATGGATGTTATATGCATTAAATTAATTGCAAAAATTTTGCAAAACCTCTCAAATGTTAAATGCAACAAATGCATCGCATTAGGATGACTTTTCTGGCTGCTGCAATGTTAAATGCAGTGATCGCCTTGCATTAAAGAAATATTGCAACACCCTGCGATGTGAAATGCAATAATAATCCTGCAAAACCTCTCAAATGTTAAATGCGATTAAAGCATCGTATTAGGATAACTTTACAGGCTGCTGCATCGTTAAATGCAGCGCTGGCGTTGCATTAAAGCAATATTGCAACCCCCTGGGATGTTAAATGCAATAAAATTAATTGCAATAAATTTGCAAAACCTCTCAAATGTTAAATGCAATTAATGCAACGCATTAGAACAACTTTGCAGGCTCCTGCAATGTTAAATGCAGCGCAGGCCTTGCATTAAAGCAAAATTGCAGCTGTTCTGGGGTATTAAACGCATTAAAATCATTGTAATAATCATGCAAAATCTCTCAAATGTTCAATGCAACTAATGCATGGTACCATTAAAATCTTTATTGGTGTACGGTTCCCCCTGACATCCATCCACCCACCGACCGATCGATCAATCAATCAATCTTTGATTAATTCTTATTATTATTAATAATATAAATTATTATTACTATAGTATTATTATTGTATTTACTACCCCCGGCATCGCATTAGGATGACTTTTCAGGCTGCTGCAATGTTAAATGCAGTGATGGCCTTGCATTAAAGTCATCTAGCGACCCCCCATGAATGTTATATGCATTAAATAAATTGCAATAATTTTGCAAAACCTCTCAAATGTTAAATGCAACAAATGCATCGCATTAGGATGACTTTTCTGGCTGCTGCAATGTTAAATGCAGTGATCGCCTTGCATTAAAGAAATATTGCAACACCCTGCGATGTGAAATGCAATAATAATCCTGCAAAACCTCTCAAATGTTAAACGTGACTAATGCATCGTATTAGGATAACTTTGCAGGCTACTGCAATGTTAAATGCAGTGATGGCCTTGCATTAAAGTCATCTAGCGACCCCCCATGGATGTTATATGCATTAAATTAATTGCAATAACTTTGCAAAACCTCTCAAATGTTAAATGCAACAAATGCATCGCATTAGGATGACTTTTCTGGCTGCTGCAATGATAAATGCAGTGATCGCCTTGCATTAAAGAAATATTGCAACACCCTGCGATGTGAAATGCAATAATAATCCTGCAAAACCTCTCAAATGTTAAATGTGACTAATGCATCGTATTAGGATAACTTTGCAGGCTACTGCAATGTTAAATGCAGTGATGGCCTTGCATTAAAGTCATCTAGCGACCCCCCATGGATTTTATATGCATTAAATTAATTGCAATAATTTTGCAAAACCTCTCAAATGTTAAATGCAACAAATGCATCGCATTAGGATGACTTTTCTGGCTGCTGCAATGTTAAATGCAGTGATCGCCTTGCATTAAAGAAATATTGCAACACCCTGCGATGTGAAATGCAATAATAATCCTGCAAAACCTCTCAAATGTTAAATGCAACTAAAGCATCGTATTAGGATAACTTTGCAGGCTGCTGCATCGTTAAATGCAGCGCTGGCGTTGCATTAAAGCAATATTGCAACCCCCTGGGATGTTAAATGCAATAAAATTAATTGCAATCATTTTGCAAAACCTCTCAAATGTTAAATGCAATTAATACAACGCATTAGAACAACTTTGCAGGCTCCTGCAATGTTAAATGCAGCGCAGGCCTTGCATTAAAGCAAAATTGCAGCTGTTCTGGGGTATTAAACGCATTCAAATCATTGTAATAATCATGCAAAATCTCTCAAATGTTCAATGCAACTAATGCATGGTACCATTAAAATCTTTATTGGTGTACGGTTCCCCCTGACATCCATCCACCCACCCACCGATCGATCAATCAATCAATCTTTGATTAATTCTTATTATTATTAATAATATAAATTATTATTACTATAGTATTATTATTGTATTTACTACCCCCGGCATCGCATTAGGATGACTTTTCAGGCTGCTGCAATGTTAAATGCAGTGATGGGCTTGCATTAAAGTCATCTAGCGACCCCCCATGAATGTTATATGCATTAAATTAATTGCAATAATTTTGCAAAACCTCTCAAATGTTAAATGCAACAAATGCATCGCATTCGGATGACTTTTCTGGCTGCTGCAATGTTAAATGCAGTGATCGCCTTGCATTAAAGAAATATTGCAACACCCTGCGATGTGAAATGCAATTATAATCCTGCAAAACCTCTCAAATGTTAAACGTGACTAATGCATCGTATTAGGATAACTTTGCAGGCTACTGCAATGTTAAATGCAGTGATCCTGCAAAACCTCTCAAATGTTAAACGTGACTAAAGCATCGTATTAGGATAACTTTGCAGGCTGCTGCATTGTTAAATGCAGCGCTGGCGTTGCATTAAAGCAATATTGCAACCCCCTGGGATGTTAAATGCAATAAAATTAATTGCAATAATTTTGCAAAACCTCTCAAATGTTAAATGCAATTAATGCAACGCATTAGAACAACTTTGCAGGCTCCTGCAATGTTAAATGCAGCGCAGGCCTTGCATTAAAGCAAAATTGCAGCTGTTCTGGGGTATTAAACGCATTAAAATCATTGTAATAATCATGCAAAATCTCTCAAATGTTCAATGCAACTAATGCATGGTACCATTAAAATCTTTATTGGTGTACGGTTCCCCCTGACATCCATCCACCCACCCACCGATCGATCAATCAATCAATCTTTGATTAATTCTTATTATTATTAATAATATAAATTATTATTACTATAGTATTATTATTGTATTTACTACCCCCGGCATCGCATTAGGATGACTTTTCAGGCTGCTGCAATGTTAAATGCAGTGATCGCCTTGCATTAAAGAAATATTGCAACACCCTGCGATGTGAAATGCAATAATAATCCTGCAAAACCTCTCAAATGTTAAACGTGACTAATGCATCGTATTAGGATAACTTTGCAGGCTACTGCAATGTTAAATGCAGTGTTGGCCTTGCATTAAAGTCATCTAGCGACCCCCCATGGATGTTATATGCATTAAATTAATTGCAATAATTTTGCAAAACCTCTCAAATGTTAAATGCAACAAATGCATCGCATTAGGATGACTTTTCTGGCTGCTGCAATGTTAAATGCAGTGATCGCCTTGCATTAAAGAAATATTGCAACACCCTGCGATGTGAAATGCAATAATAATCCTGCAAAACCTCTCAAATGTTAAACGTGACTAATGCATCGTATTAGGATAACTTTGCAGGCTACTGCAATGTTAAATGCAGTGATGGCCTTGCATTAAAGTCATCTAGCGACCCCCCATGGATGTTATATGCATTAAATTAATTGCAATAACTTTGCAAAACCTCTCAAATGTTAAATGCAACAAATGCATCGCATTAGGATGACTTTTCTGGCTGCTGCAATGATAAATGCAGTGATCGCCTTGCATTAAAGAAATATTGCAACACCCTGCGATGTGAAATGCAATAATAATCCTGCAAAACCTCTCAAATGTTAAATGTGACTAATGCATCGTATTAGGATAACTTTGCAGGCTACTGCAATGTTAAATGCAGTGATGGCCTTGCATTAAAGTCATCTAGCGACCCCCCATGGATTTTATATGCATTAAATTAATTGCAATAATTTTGCAAAACCTCTCAAATGTTAAATGCAACAAATGCATCGCATTAGGATGACTTTTCTGGCTGCTGCAATGTTAAATGCAGTGATCGCCTTGCATTAAAGAAATATTGCAACACCCTGCGATGTGAAATGCAATAATAATCCTGCAAAACCTCTCAAATGTTAAATGCAACTAAAGCATCGTATTAGGATAACTTTGCAGGCTGCTGCATCGTTAAATGCAGCGCTGGCGTTGCATTAAAGCAATATTGCAACCCCCTGGGATGTTAAATGCAATAAAATTAATTGCAATCATTTTGCAAAACCTCTCAAATGTTAAATGCAATTAATACAACGCATTAGAACAACTTTGCAGGCTCCTGCAATGTTAAATGCAGCGCAGGCCTTGCATTAAAGCAAAATTGCAGCTGTTCTGGGGTATTAAACGCATTCAAATCATTGTAATAATCATGCAAAATCTCTCAAATGTTCAATGCAACTAATGCATGGTACCATTAAAATCTTTATTGGTGTACGGTTCCCCCTGACATCCATCCACCCACCCACCGATCGATCAATCAATCAATCTTTGATTAATTCTTATTATTATTAATAATATAAATTATTATTACTATAGTATTATTATTGTATTTACTACCCCCGGCATCGCATTAGGATGACTTTTCAGGCTGCTGCAATGTTAAATGCAGTGATGGCCTTGCATTAAAGTCATCTAGCGACCCCCCATGAATGTTATATGCATTAAATTAATTGCAATAATTTTGCAAAACCTCTCAAATGTTAAATGCAACAAATGCATCGCATTCGGATGACTTTTCTGGCTGCTGCAATGTTAAATGCAGTGATCGCCTTGCATTAAAGAAATATTGCAACACCCTGCGATGTGAAATGCAATTATAATCCTGCAAAACCTCTCAAATGTTAAACGTGACTAATGCATCGTATTAGGATAACTTTGCAGGCTACTGCAATGTTAAATGCAGTGATCCTGCAAAACCTCTCAAATGTTAAACGTGACTAAAGCATCGTATTAGGATAACTTTGCAGGCTGCTGCATTGTTAAATGCAGCGCTGGCGTTGCATTAAAGCAATATTGCAACCCCCTGGGATGTTAAATGCAATAAAATTAATTGCAATAATTTTGCAAAACCTCTCAAATGTTAAATGCAATTAATGCAACGCATTAGAACAACTTTGCAGGCTCCTGCAATGTTAAATGCAGCGCAAGCCTTGCATTAAAGCAAAATTGCAGCTGTTCTGGGGTATTAAACGCATTAAAATCATTGTAATAATCATGCAAAATCTCTCAAATGTTCAATGCAACTAATGCATGGTACCATTAAAATCTTTATTGGTTTACGGTTCCCCCTGACATCCATCCACCCACCCACCGATCGATCAATCAATCAATCTTTGATTAATTCTTATTATTATTAATAATATAAATTATTATTACTATAGTATTATTATTGTATTTACTACCCCCGGCATCGCATTAGGATGACTTTTCAGGCTGCTGCAATGTTAAATGCAGTGATCGCCTTGCATTAAAGAAATATTGCAACACCCTGCGATGTGAAATGCAATAATAATCCTGCAAAACCTCTCAAATGTTAAACGTGACTAATGCATCGTATTAGGATAACTTTGCAGGCTACTGCAATGTTAAATGCAGTGTTGGCCTTGCATTAAAGTCATCTAGCGACCCCCCATGGATGTTATATGCATTAAATTAATTGCAATAATTTTGCAAAACCTCTCAAATGTTAAATGCAACAAATGCATCGCATTAGGATGACTTTTCTGGCTGCTGCAATGTTAAATGCAGTGATCGCCTTGCATTAAAGAAATATTGCAACACCCTGCGATGTGAAATGCAATAATAATCCTGCAAAACCTCTCAAATGTTAAATGCGACTAAAGCATCGTATTAGGATAACTTTGCAGGCTGCTGCATTGTTAAATGCAGCGCTGGCGTTGCATTAAAGCAATATTGCAACCCCCTGGGATGTTAAATGCAATAAAATTAATTGCAATAATTTTGCAAAACCTCTCAAATGTTAAATGCAATTAATGCAACGCATTAGAACAACTTTGCAGGCTCCTGCAATGTTAAATGCAGCGCAGGCCTTGCATTAAAGCAAAATTGCGGCTGTTCTGGGGTATTAAACGCATTAAAATCATTGTAATAATCATGCAAAATCTCTCAAATGTTCAATGCAACTAATGCATGGTACCATTAAAATCTTTATTGGTGTACGGTTCCCCCTGACATCCATCCACCCACCCACCGATCGATCAATCAATCAATCTTTGATTAATTCTTATTATTATTAATAATATAAATTATTATTACTATAGTATTATTATTGTATTTACTACCCCCGGCATCGCATTAGGATGACTTTTCAGGCTGCTGCAATGTTAAATGCAGTGATCGCCTTGCATTAAAGAAATATTGCAACACCCTGCGATGTGAAATGCAATAATAATCCTGCAAAACCTCTCAAATGTTAAACGTGACTAATGCATCGTATTAGGATAACTTTGCAGGCTACTGCAATGTTAAATGCAGTGATGGCCTTGCATTAAAGTCATCTAGCGACCCCCCATGGATGTTATATGCATTAAATTAATTGCAATAATTTTGCAAAACCTCTCAAATGTTAAATGCAACAAATGCATCGCATTAGGATGACTTTTCTGGCTGCTGCAATGTTAAATGCAGTGATCGCCTTGCATTAAAGAAATATTGCAACACCCTGCGATGTGAAATGCAATAATAATCCTGCAAACCCTCTCAAATGTTAAACG
The DNA here is from genome assembly GCF_053455715.1 of Rhinoraja longicauda. Classification (NCBI taxonomy): domain Eukaryota; kingdom Metazoa; phylum Chordata; class Chondrichthyes; order Rajiformes; family Arhynchobatidae; genus Rhinoraja; species Rhinoraja longicauda. Next base: position 92,126 of record NW_027601517.1, on the reverse strand, counting down.
TGTCTAATGCATCGTATTAGGATAACTTTGCAGGCTACTGCAATGTTAAATGCAGTGATGGCCATGCATTAAAGTCATCTAGCGACCCCCCATGGATGTTATATGCATTAAATTAATTGCAATAATTTTGCAAAACCTCTCAAATGTTAAATGCAACAAATGCATCGCATTAGGATGACTTTTCTGGCTGCTCCAATGTTAAATGCAGTGATCGCCTTGCATTAAAGAAATATTGCAACACCCTGCGATGTGAAATGCAATAATAATCCTGCAAAACCTCTCAAATGTTAAATGCGACTAAAGCATCGTATTAGGATAACTTTGCAGGCTGCTGCATTGTTAAATGCAGCGCTGGCGTTGCATTAAAGCAATATTGCAACCCCTTTGGGATGTTAAATGCAATAAAATTAATTGCAATAATTTTGCAAAACCTCTCAAATGTTAAATGCAATTAATGCAACGCATTAGAACAACTTTGCAGGCTCCTGCAATGTTAAATGCAGCGCAGGCCTTGCATTAAAGCAAAATTGCAGCTGTTCTGGGGTATTAAACGCATTAAAATCATTGTAATAATCATGCAAAATCTCTCAAATGTTCAATGCAACTAATGCATGGTACCATTAAAATCTTTATTGGTGTACGGTTCCCCCTGACATCCATCCACCCACCCACCGATCGAACAATCAATCAATCTTTGATTAATTCTTATTATTATTAATAATATAAATTATTATTACTATAGTATTATTATTGTATTTACTACCCCCGGCATCGCATTAGGATGACTTTTCAGGCTGCTGCAATGTTAAATGCAGTGATCGCCTTCCATTAAAGAAATATTGCAACACCCTGCGATGTGAAATGCAATAATAATCCTGCAAAACCTCTCAAATGTTAAACGTGACTAATGCATCGTATTAGGATAACTTTGCAGGCTACTGCAATGTTAAATACAGTGTTGGCCTTGCATTAAAGTCATCTAGCGACCCCCCATGGATGTTATATGCATTAAATTAATTGCAATAATTTTGCAAAACCTCTCAAATGTTAAATGCAACAAATGCATCGCATTAGGATGACTTTTCTGGCTGCTGCAATGTTAAATGCAGTGATCGCCTTGCATTAAAGAAATATTGCAACACCCTGCGATGTGAAATGCAATAATAATCCTGCAAAACCTCTCAAATGTTAAATGCGACTAAAGCATCGTATTAGGATAACTTTGCAGGCTGCTGCATTGTTAAATGCAGCGCTGGTGTTGCATTAAAGCAATATTGCAACCCCCTGGGATGTTAAATGCCATAAAATTAATTGCAATAATTTTGCAAAACCTCTCAAATGTTAAATGCAATTAATGCAACGCATTAGAACAACTTTGCAGGCTCCTGCAATGTTAAATGCAGCGCAGGCCTTGCATTAAAGCAAAATTGCAGCTGTTCTGGGGTATTAAACGCATTAAAATCATTGTAATAATCATGCAAAATCTCTCAAATGTTCAATGCAACTAATGCATGGTACCATTAAAATCTTTATTGGTGTACGGTTCCCCCTGACATCCATCCACCCACCCACCGATCGATCAATCAATCAATCTTTGATTAATTCTTATTATTATTAATAATATAAATTATTATTACTATAGTATTATTATTGTATTTACTACCCCCGGCATCGCATTAGGATGACTTTTCAGGCTGCTGCAATGTTAAATGCAGTGATCGCCTTGCATTAAAGAAATATTGCAACACCCTGCGATGTGAAATGCAATAATAATCCTGCAAAACCTCTCAAATGTTAAACGTGACTAATGCATCGTATTAGGATAACTTTGCATGCTACTGCAATGTTAAATGCAGTGATGGCCTTGCATTAAAGTCATCTAGCGACCCCCCATGGATGTTATATGCATTAAATTAATTGCAATAATTTTGCAAAACCTCTCAAATGTTAAATGCAACAAATGCATCGCATTAGGATGACTTTTCTGGCTGCTGCAATGTTAAATGCAGTGATCGCCTTGCATTAAAGAAATATTGCAACACCCTGCGATGTGAAATGCAATAATAATCCTGCAAACCCTCTCAAATGTTAAACGTGTCTAATGCATCGTATTAGGATAACTTTGCAGGCTACTGCAATGTTAAATGCAGTGATGGCCATGCATTAAAGTCATCTAGCGACCCCCCATGGATGTTATATGCATTAAATTAATTGCAATAATTTTGCAAAACCTCTCAAATGTTAAATGCAACAAATGCATCGCATTAGGATGACTTTTCTGGCTGCTCCAATGTTAAATGCAGTGATCGCCTTGCATTAAAGAAATATTGCAACACCCTGCGATGTGAAATGCAATAATAATCCTGCAAAACCTCTCAAATGTTAAATGCGACTAAAGCATCGTATTAGGATAACTTTGCAGGCTGCTGCATTGTTAAATGCAGCGCTGGCGTTGCATTAAAGCAATATTGCAACCCCTTTGGGATGTTAAATGCAATAAAATTAATTGCAATAATTTTGCAAAACCTCTCAAATGTTAAATGCAATTAATGCAACGCATTAGAACAACTTTGCAGGCTCCTGCAATGTTAAATGCAGCGCAGGCCTTGCATTAAAGCAAAATTGCAGCTGTTCTGGGGTATTAAACGCATTAAAATCATTGTAATAATCATGCAAAATCTCTCAAATGTTCAATGCAACTAATGCATGGTACCATTAAAATCTTTATTGGTGTACGGTTCCCCCTGACATCCATCCACCCACCCACCGATCGAACAATCAATCAATCTTTGATTAATTCTTATTATTATTAATAATATAAATTATTATTACTATAGTATTATTATTGTATTTACTACCCCCGGCATCGCATTAGGATGATTTTTCAGGCTGCTGCAATGTTAAATGCAGTGATCGCCTTGCATTAAAGAAATATTGGAACACCCTGCGATGTGAAATGCAATAATAATCCTGCAAAACCTCTCAAATGTTAAATGTGACTAATGCATCGTATTAGGATAACTTTGCAGGCTACTGCAATGTTAAATGCAGTGATGGCCTTGCATTAAAGTCATCTAGCGACCCCCCATGGATGTTATATGCATTAAATTAATTGCAATAATTTTGCAAAACCTCTCAAATGTTAAATGCAACAAATGCATCGCATTAGGATGACTTTTCTGGCTGCTGCAATGTTAAATGCAGTGATCGCCTTGCATTAAAGAAATATTGCAACACCCTGCGATGTGAAATGCAATAATAATCCTGCAAAACCTCTCAAATGTTAAACGTGACTAATGCATCGTATTAGGATAACTTTGCAGGCTACTGCAATGTTAAATGCAGTGATGGCCTTGCATTAAAGTCATCTAGCGACCTCCCATGGATGTTATATGCATTAAATTAATTGCAATAATTTTGCAAAACCTCTCAAATGTTAAATGCAACAAATGCATCGCATTAGGATGACTTTTCTGGCTGCTGCAATGTTAAATGCAGTGATCGCCTTGCATTAAAGAAATATTGCAACACCCTGCGATGTGAAATGCAATAATAATCCTGCAAACCCTCTCAAATGTTAAACGTGTCTAATGCATCGTATTAGGATAACTTTGCAGGCTACTGCAATGTTAAATGCAGTGATGGCCTTGCATTAAAGTCATCTAGCGACCCCCCATGGATGTTATATGCATTAAATTAATTGCAATAATTTTGCAAAACCTCTCAAATGTTAAATGCAACAAATGCATCGCATTAGGATGACTTTTCTGGCTGCTGCAATGTTAAATGCAGTGATCGCCTTGCATTAAAGAAATATTGCAACACCCTGCGATGTGAAATGCAATAATAATCCTGCAAAACCTCTCAAATGTTAAATGCCACTAAAGCATCGTATTAGGATAACTTTGCAGGCTGCTGCATTGTTAAATGCAGCGCTGGCGTTGCATTAAAGCAATATTGCAACCCCTTTGGGATGTTAAATGCAATAAAATTAATTGCAATAATTTTGCAAAACCTCTCAAATGTTAAATGCAATTAATGCAACGCATTAGAACAACTTTGCAGGCTCCTGCAATGTTAAATGCAGCGCAGGCCTTGCATTAAAGCAAAATTGCAGCTGTTCTGGGGTATTAAACGCATTAAAATCATTGTAATAATCATGCAAAATCTCTCAAATGTTCAATGCAACTAATGCATGGTACCATTAAAATCTTTATTGGTGTACGGTTCCCCCTGACATCCATCCACCCACCCACCGATCGATCAATCAATCAATCTTTGATTAATTCTTATTATTATTAATAATATAAATTATTATTACTATAGTATTAGTATTGTATTTACTACCCCCGGCATCGCATTAGGATGATTTTTCAGGCAGCTGCAATGTTAAATGCAGTGATCGCCTTGCATTAAAGAAATATTGGAACACCGTGCGATGTGAAATGCAATAATAATCCTGCAAAACCTCTCAAATGTTAAATGTGACTAATGCATCGTATTAGGATAACTTTGCAGGCTACTGCAATGTTAAATGCAGTGATGGCCTTGCATTAAAGTCATCTAGCGACCCCCCATGGATGTTATATGCATTAAATTAATTGCAATAATTTTGCAAAACCTCTCAAATGTTAAATGCAACAAATGCATCGCATTAGGATGACTTTTCTGGCTGCTGCAATGTTAAATGCAGTGATCGCCTTGCATTAAAGAAATATTGCAACACCCTGCGATGTGAAATGCAATAATAATCCTGCAAAACCTCTCAAATGTTATACGTGACTAATGCATCGTATTAGGATAATTTTGCAGGCTACTGCAATGTTAAATGCAGTGATGGCCTTGCATTAAAGTCATCAAGCGACCCCCCATAGATGTTATATGCATTAAATTAATTGCAATAATTTTGCAAAACCTCTCAAATGTTAAATGCAACAAATGCATCGCATTAGGATGACTTTTCTGGCTGCTGCAATGTTAAATGCAGTGATCGCCTTGCATTAAAGAAATATTGCAACACCCTGCGATGTGAAATGCAATAATAATCCTGCAAACCCTCTCAAATGCTAAACGTGTCTAATGCATCGTATTAGGATAACTTTGCAGGCTACTGCAATGTTAAATGCAGTGATGGCCTTGCATTAAAGTCATCTAGCGACCCCCCATGGATGTTATATGCATTAAATTAATTGCAATAATTTTGCAAAACCTCTCAAATGTTAAATGCAACAAATGCATCGCATTAGGATGACTTTTCTGGCTGCTGCAATGTTAAATGCAGTGATCGCCTTGCATTAAAGAAATATTGCAACACCCTGCGATGTGAAATGCAATAATAATCCTGCAAAACCTCTCAAATGTTAAATGCGACTAAAGCATCGTATTAGGATAACTTTGCAGGCTGCTGCATTGTTAAATGCAGCGCTGGCGTTGCATTAAAGCAATATTGCAACCCCTTTGGGATGTTAAATGCAATAAAATTAATTGCAATAATTTTGCAAAACCTCTCAAATGTTAAATGCAATTAATGCAACGCATTAGAACAACTTTGCAGGCTCCTGCAATGTTAAATGCAGCGCAGGCCTTGCATTAAAGCAAAATTGCAGCTGTTCTGGGGTATTAAACGCATTAAAATCATTGTAATAATCATGCAAAATCTCTCAAATGTTCAATGCAACTAATGCATGGTACCATTAAAATCTTTATTGGTGTACGGTTCCCCCTGACATCCATCCACCCACCCACCGATCGATCAATCAATCAATCTTTGATTAATTCTTATTATTATTAATAATATAAATTATTATTACTATAGTATTATTATTGTATTTACTACCCCCGGCATCGCATTAGGATGATTTTTCAGGCTGCTGCAATGTTAAATGCAGTGATCGCCTTGCATTAAAGAAATATTGGAACACCCTGCGATGTGAAATGCAATAATAATCCTGCAAAACCTCTCAAATGTTAAATGTGACTAATGCATCGTATTAGGATAACTTTGCAGGCTACTGCAATGTTAAATGCAGTGATGGCCTTGCATTAAAGTCATCTAGCGACCCCCCATGGATGTTATATGCATTAAATTAATTGCAATAATTTTGCAAAACCTCTCAAATGTTAAATGCAACAAATGCATCGCATTAGGATGACTTTTCTGGCTGCTGCAATGTTAAATGCAGTGATCGCCTTGCATTAAAGAAATATTGCAACACCCTGCGATGTGAAATGCAATAATAATCCTGCAAAACCTCTCAAATGTTAAACGTGACTAATGCATCGTATTAGGATAACTTTGCAGGCTACTGCAATGTTAAATGCAGTGATGGCCTTGCATTAAAGTCATCTAGCGACCCCCCATGGATGTTATATGCATTAAATTAATTGCAATAATTTTGCAAAACCTCTCAAATGTTAAATGCAACAAATGCATCGCATTAGGATGACTTTTCTGGCTGCTGCAATGTTAAATGCAGTGATCGCCTTGCATTAAAGAAATATTGCAACACCCTGCGATGTGAAATGCAATAATAATCCTGCAAAACCTCTCAAATGTTAAACGTGACTAATGCATCGTATTAGGATAACTTTGCAGGCTACTGCAATGTTAAATGCAGTGATGGCCTTGCATTAAAGTCATCTAGCGACCCCCCATGGATGTTATATGCATTAAATTAATTGCAATAATTTTGCAAAACCTCTCAAATGTTAAATGCAACAAATGCATCGCATTAGGATGACTTTTCTGGCTGCTGCAATGTTAAATGCAGTGATCGCCTTGCATTAAAGAAATATTGCAACACCCTGCGATGTGAAATGCAATAATAATCCTGCAAACCCTCTCAAATGTTAAACGTGTCTAATGCATCGTATTAGGATAACTTTGCAGGCTACTGCAATGTTAAATGCAGTGATGGCCTTGCATTAAAGTCATCTAGCGACCCCCCATGGATGTTATATGCATTAAATTAATTGCAATAATTTTGCAAAACCTCTCAAATGTTAAATGCAACAAATGCATCGCATTAGGATGACTTTTCTGGCTGCTGCAATGTTAAATGCAGTGATCGCCTTGCGTTAAAGAAATATTGCAACACCCTGCGATGTGAAATGCAATAATAATCCTGCAAAACCTCTCAAATGTTAAATGCCACTAAAGCATCGTATTAGGATAACTTTGCAGGCTGCTGCATTGTTAAATGCAGCGCTGGCGTTGCATTAAAGCAATATTGCAACCCCTTTGGGATGTTAAATGCAATAAAATTAATTGCAATAATTTTGCAAAACCTCTCAAATGTTAAATGCAATTAATGCAACGCATTAGAACAACTTTGCAGGCTCCTGCAATGTTAAATGCAGCGCAGGCCTTGCATTAAAGCAAAATTGCAGCTGTTCTGGGGTATTAAACGCATTAAAATCATTGTAATAATCATGCAAAATCTCTCAAATGTTCAATGCAACTAATGCATGGTACCATTAAAATCTTTATTGGTGTACGGTTCCCCCTGACATCCATCCACCCACCCACCGATCGATCAATCAATCAATCTTTGATTAATTCTTATTATTATTAATAATATAAATTATTATTACTATAGTATTATTATTGTATTTACTACCCCCGGCATCGCATTAGGATGATTTTTCAGGCTGCTGCAATGTTAAATGCAGTGATCGCCTTGCATTAAAGAAATATTGGAACACCCTGCGATGTGAAATGCAATAATAATCCTGCAAAACCTCTCAAATGTTAAATGTGACTAATGCATCGTATTAGGATAACTTTGCAGGCTACTGCAATGTTAAATGCAGTGATGGCCTTGCATTAAAGTCATCTAGCGACCCCCCATGGATGTTATATGCATTAAATTAATTGCAATAATTTTGCAAAACCTCTCAAATGTTAAATGCAACAAATGCATCGCATTAGGATGACTTTTCTGGCTGCTGCAATGTTAAATGCAGTGATCGCCTTGCATTAAAGAAATATTGCAACACCCTGCGATGTGAAATGCAATAATAATCCTGCAAAACCTCTCAAATCTTAAATGTGACTAATGCATCGTATTAGGATAACTTTGCAGGCTACTGCAATGTTAAATGCAGTGATGGCCTTGCATTAAAGTCATCTAGCGACCCCCCATGGATGTTATATGCATTAAATTAATTGCAATAATTTTGCAAAACCTCTCAAATGTTAAATGCAACAAATGCATCGCATTAGGATGACTTTTCTGGCTGCTGCAATGTTAAATGCAGTGATCGCCTTGCATTAAAGAAATATTGCAACACCCTGCGATGTGAAATGCAATAATAATCCTGCAAACCCTCTCAAATGTTAAACGTGACTAATGCATCGTATTAGGATAACTTTGCAGGCTACTGCAATGTTAAATGCAGTGATGGCCTTGCATTAAAGTCATCTAGCGACCCCCCATGGATGTTATATGCATTAAATTAATTGCAATAATTTTGCAAAACCTCTCAAATGTTAAATGCAACAAATGCATCGCATTAGGATGACTTTTCTGGCTGCTGCAATGTTAAATGCAGTGATCGCCTTGCATTAAAGAAATATTGCAACACCCTGCGATGTGAAATGCAATAATAATCCTGCAAAACCTCTCAAATGTTAAATGCGACTAAAGCATCGTATTAGGATAACTTTGCAGGCTGCTGCATTGTTAAATGCAGCGCTGGAGTTGCATTAAAGCAATATTGCAACCCCCTGGGATGTTAAATGCAATAAAATTAATTGCAATAATTTTGCAAAACCTCTCAAATGTTAAATGCAATTAATGCAACGCATTAGAACAACGTTGCAGGCTCCTGCAATGTTAAATGCAGCGCAGGCCTTGCATTAAAGCAAAATTACAGCTGTTCTGGGGTATTAAACGCATTAAAATCATTGTAATAATCATGCAAAATCTCTCAAATGTTCAATGCAACTAATGCATGGTACCATTAAAATCTTTATTGGTGTACGGTTCCCCCTGACATCCATCCACCCACCCACCGATCGATCAATCAATCTTTGATTAATTCTTATTATTATTAATAATATAAATTATTATTACTATAGAATTATTGTTGTATTTACTACCCCCGGCATCGCATTAGGATGATTTTTCAGGCTGCTCCAATGTTAAATGCAGTGATCGCCTTGCATTAAAGAAATATTGCAACACCCTGCGATGTGAAATGCAATAATAATCCTGCAAAACCTCTCAAATGTTAAATGTGACTAATGCATCGTATTAGGATAACTTTGCAGGCTACTGCAATGTTAAATGCAGTGATGGCCTTGCATTAAAGTCATCTAGCGACCCCCCATGGATGTTATATGCATTAAATTAATTGCAATAATTTTGCAAAACCTCTCAAATGTTAAATGCAACAAATGCATCGCATTAGGATGACTTTTCAGGCTGCTGCAATGTTAAATGCAGTGATCGCCTTGCATTAAAGAAATATTGCAACACCCTGCGATGTGAAATGCAATAATAATCCTGCAAAACCTCTCAAATGTTAAACGTGACTAATGCATCGTATTAAGATAACTTTGCAGGCTACTGCAATGTTAAATGCAGCGATGGCCTTGCATTAAAGTCATCTAGCGACCCCCCATGGATGTTATATGCATTAAATTAATTGCAATAATTTTGCAAAACCTCTCAAATGTTAAATGCAACAAATGCATCGCATTAGGATGACTTTTCTGGCTGCTGCAATGTTAAATGCAGTGATCGCCTTGCATTAAAGAAATATTGCAACACCCTGCGATGTGAAATGCAATAATAATCCTGCAAACCCTCTCAAATGTTAAACGTGACTAATGCATCGTATTAGGATAACTTTGCAGGCTACTGCAATGTTAAATGCAGTGATGGCCTTGCATTAAAGTCATCTAGCGACCCCCCATGGATGTTATATGCATTAAATTAATTGCAATAATTTTGCAAAACCTCTCAAATGTTAAATGCAACAAATGCATCGCATTAGGATGACTTTTCTGGCTGCTGCAATGTTAAATGCAGTGATCGCCTTGCATTAAAGAAATATTGCAACACCCTGCGATGTGAAATGCAATAATAATCCGGCAAAACCTCTCAAATGTTAAATGCGACTAAAGCATCGTATTAGGATAACTTTGCAGGCTGCTGCATTGTTAAATGCAGCGCTGGCGTTGCATTAAAGCAATATTGCAACCCCTTTGGGATGTTAAATGCAATAAAATTAATTGCCATAATTTTGCAAAACCTCTCAAATGTTAAATGCAATTAATGCAACGCATTAGAACAACTTTGCAGGCTCCTGCAATGTTAAATGCAGCGCAGGCCTTGCATTAAAGCAAAATTGCAGCTGTTCTGGGGTATTAAACACATTAAAATCATTGTAATAATCATGCAAAATCTCTCAAATGTTCAATGCAACTAATGCATGGTACCGTTAAAATCTTTATTGGTGTACGGTTCCCCCTGACATCCATCCACCCACCCACCGATCGATCAATCAATCAATCTTTGATTAATTCTTATTATTATTAATTATATAAATTATTATTACTATAGTATTATTATTGTATTTACTACCCCCGGCATCGCATTAGGATGACTTTTCAGGCTGCTGCAATGTTAAATGCAGTGATCGCCTTGCATTAAAGAAATATTGCAACACCCTGCGATGTGAAATGCAATAATAATCCTGCAAAACCTCTCAAATGTTAAACGTGACTAATGCATCGTATTAGGATAACTTTGCAGGCTACTGCAATGTTAAATGCAGTGATGGCCTTGCATTAAAGCAATATTGCAACCCCTGGGATGATAAATGCAATAAAATTAATTGCAATAATTTTGCAAAACCTCTCAAATGTTAAATGCAATTAATGCAACGCATTAGAACAACTTTGCAGGCTCCTGCAATGTTAAATGCAGCGCAGGCCTTGCATTAAAGCAAAATTGCAGCTGTTCTGGGGTATTAAACGCATTAAAATCATTGTAATAATCATGCCAAATCTCTCAAATGCTCAATGCAACGAATGCATGGTACCATTAAAATCTTTATTGGTGTACGGTTCCCCCTGACATCCATCCACCCACCCACCGATCGATCAATCAATCAATCTTTGATTAATTCTTATTATTATTAATAATATAAATTATTATTACTATAGTATTATTATTGTATTTACTACCCCCGGCATCGTATTAGGATGACTTTTCAGGCTGCTGCAATGTTAAATGCAGTGATGGCCTTGCATTAAAGTCATCTAGCGACCCCCCATGAATGTGAGATGCATTAAATTAATTGCAATAATTTTGCAAAACCTCTCAAATGTTAAATGCAACAAATGCATCGCATTAGGATGACTTTTCTGGCTGCTGCAATGTTAAATGCAGTGATCGCCTTGCATTAAAGAAATATTGCAACACCCTGCGATGTGAAATGCAATAATAATCCTGCAAAACCTCTCAAATGTTAAACGTGACTAATGCATCGTATTAGGATAACTTTGCAGGCTACTGCAATGTTAAATGCAGTGATGGCCTTGCATTAAAGTCATCTAGCGACCCCCCATGGATGTTATATGCATTAAATTAATTGCAATAATTTTTCCAAAACCTCTCAAATGTTAAATGCAACAAATGCATCGCATTAGGATGACTTTTCTGGCTGCTGCAATGATAAATGCAGTGATCGCCTTGCATTAAAGAAATATTGCAACACCCTGCGATGTGAAATGCAATAATAATCCTGCAAAACCTCTCAAATGTTAAATGCGACCAAAGCATCATATTAGGATAACTTTGCAGGCTGCTGCATCGTTAAATGCAGCGCTGGCGTTGCATTAAAGCAATATTGCAACCCCCTGGGATGTTAAATGCAATAAAATTAATTGCAATAATTTTGCAAAACCTCTCAAATGTTAAATGCAATTAATGCAACGCATTAGAACAACTTTGCAGGCTCCTGCAATGTTAAATGCAGCGCAGGCCTTGCATTAAAGCAAAATTGCAGCTGTTCTGGGGTATTAAACACATTAAAATCATTGTAATAATCATGCAAAATCTCTCAAATGTTCAATGCAACTAATGCATGGTACCATTAAAATCTTTATTGGTGTATGGTTCCCCCTGACATCCATCCACCCACCCACCGATCGATCAATCAATCAATCTTTGATTAATTCTTCTTATTATTAATAATATAAATTATTATTACTATAGTATTATTATTGTATTTACTACCCCCGGCATCGCATTAGGATGATTTTTCAGGCTTCTCCAATGTTAAATGCAGTGATCGCCTTGCATTAAAGAAATATTGCAACACCCTGCGATGTGAAATGCAATAATAATCCTGCAAAACCTCTCAAATGTTAAATGTGACTAATGCATCGTATTAGGATAACTTTGCAGGCTACTGCAATGTTAAATGCAGTGATGGCCTTGCATTAAAGTCATCTAGCGACCCCCCATGGATGTTATATGCATTAAATTAATTGCAATAATTTTGCAAAGCCTCTCAAATGTTAAATGCAACAAATGCATCGCATTAGGATGACTTTTCAGGCTGCTGCAATGTTAAATGCAGTGATCGCCTTGCATTAAAGAAATATTGCAACACCCTGCGATGTGAAATGCAATAATAATCCTGCAAAACCTCTCAAATGTTAAACGTGACTAATGCATCGTATTAGGATAACTTTGCAGGCTACTGCAATGTTAAATGCAGCGATGGCCTTGCATTATAATCATCTAGCGACCCCCCATGGATGTTATATGCATTAAATTAATTGCAATAATTTTGCAAAACCTCTCAAATGTTAAATGCAACAAATGCATCGCATTAGGATGACTTTTCTGGCTGCTGCAATGTTAAATGCAGTGATCGCCTTGCATTAAAGAAATATTGCAACACCCTGCGATGTGAAATGCAATAATAATCCTGCAAACCCTCTCAAATGTTAAACGTGACTAATGCATCGTATTAGGATAACTTTGCAGGCTACTGCAATGTTAAATGCAGTGATGGCCTTGCATTAAAGTCATCTAGCGACCCCCCATGGATGTTATATGCATTAAATTAATTGCAATAATTTTGCAAAACCTCTCAAATGTTAAATGCAACAAATGCATCGCATTAGGATGACTTTTCTGGCTGCTGCAATGTTAAATGCAGTGATCGCCTTGCATTAAAGAAATATTGCAACACCCTGCGATGTGAAATGCAATAATAATCCTGCAAAACCTCTCAAATGTTAAATGCGACTAAAGCATCGTATTAGGATAACTTTGCAGGCTGCTGCATTGTTAAATGCAGCGCTGGCGTTGCATTAAAGCAATATTGCAACCCCTTTGGGATGTTAAATGCAATAAAATTAATTGCCATAATTTTGCAAAACCTCTCAAATGTTAAATGCAATTAATGCAACGCATTAGAACAACTTTGCAGGCTCCTGCAATGTTAAATGCAGCGCAGGCCTTGCATTAAAGCAAAATTGCAGCTGTTCTGGGGTATTAAACACATTAAAATCATTGTAATAATCATGCAAAATCTCTCAAATGTTCAATGCAACTAATGCATGGTACCATTAAAATCTTTATTGGTGTACGGTTCCCCCTGACATCCATCCACCCACCCACCGATCGATCAATCAATCAATCTTTGATTAATTCTTATTATTATTAATTATATAAATTATTATTACTATAGTATTATTATTGTATTTACTACCCCCGGCATCGCATTAGGATGACTTTTCAGGCTGCTGCAATGTTAAATGCAGTGATCGCCTTGCATTAAAGAAATATTGCAACACCCTGCGATGTGAAATGCAATAATAATCCTGCAAAACCTCTCAAATGTTAAACATGACTAATGCATCGTATTAGGATAACTTTGCAGGCTACTGCAATGTTAAATGCAGTGATGGCCTTGCATTAAAGTCACCTAGCGACCCCCCATGGATGTTATATGCATTAAATTAATTGCAATAATTTTGCAAAACCTTTCAAATGTTAAATGCAACAAATGCATCGCATTAGGATGACTTTTCTGGCTGCTGCAATGTTAAATGCAGTGATCGCCTTGCATTAAAGAAATATTGCAACACCCTGCGATGTGAAATGCAATAATAATCCTGTAAAACCTCTCAAATGTTAAATGCGACTAAAGCATCGTATTAGGATAACTTTGCAGGCTGCTGCATCGTTAAATGCAGCGCTGGCGTTGCATTAAAGCAATATTGCAACCCCTGGGATGATAAATGCAATAAAATTAATTGCAATAATTTTGCAAAACCTCTCAAATGTTAAATGCAATTAATGCAACGCATTAGAACAACTTTGCAGGCTCCTGCAATGTTAAATGCAGCGCAGGCCTTGCATTAAAGCAAAATTGCCGCTGTTCTGGGGTATTAAACGCATTAAAATCATTGTAATAATCATGCAAAATCTCTCAAATGCTCAATGCAACGAATGCATGGTACCATTAAAATCTTTATTGGTGTACGGTTCCCCCTGACATCCATCCACCCACCCACCGATCGATCAATCAATCAATCTTTGATTAATTCTTATTATTATTAATAATATAAATTATTATTACTATAGTATTATTATTGTATTTACTACCCCCGGCATCGCATTAGGATGACTTTTCAGGCTGCTGCAATGTTAAATGCAGTGATGGCCTTGCATTAAAGTCATCTAGCGACCCCCCATGAATGTTATATGCATTAAATTAATTGCAATAATTTTGCAAAACCTCTCAAATGTTAAATGCAACAAATGCATCGCATTAGGATGACTTTTCTGGCTGCTGCAATGTTAAATGCAGTGATCGCCTTGCATTAAAGAAATATTGCAACACCCTGCGATGTGAAATGCAATAATAATCCTGCAAAACCTCTCAAATGTTAAACGTGACTAATGCATCGTATTAGGATAACTTTGCAGGCTACTGCAATGTTAAATGCAGTGATGGCCTTGCATTAAAGTCATCTAGCGACCCCCCATGGATGTTATATGCATTAAATTAATTGCAATAATTTTGCAAAACCTCTCAAATTTTAAATGCAACAAATGCATCGCATTAGGATGACTTTTCTGGCTGCTGCAATGATAAATGCAGTGATCGCCTTGCATTAAAGAAATATTGCAACACCCTGCGATGTGAAATGCAATAATAATCCTGCAAAACCTCTCAAATGTTAAATGCGAATAAAGCATCATATTAGGATAACTTTGCAGGCTGCTGCATCGTTAAATGCAGCGCTGGCGTTGCATTAAAGCAATATTGCAACCCCCTGGGATGTTAAATGCAATAAAATTAATTGCAATAATTTTGCAAAACCTCTCAAATGTTAAATGCAATTAATGCAACGCATTAGAACAACTTTGCAGGCTCCTGCAATGTTAAATGCAGCGCAGGCCTTGCATTAAAGCAAAATTGCAGCTGTTCTGGGGTATTAAACGCATTAAAATCATTGTAATAATCATGCAAAATCTCTCAAATGTTCAATGCAACTAATGCATGGTACCATTAAAATCTTTATTGGTGTACGGTTCCCCTTGACATCCATCCACCCACCCACCGATCGATCAATCAATCAATCTTTGATTAATTCTTATTATTATTAATAATATAAATTATTATTACTATAGTATTATTATTGTATTTACTACCCCCGGCATCGCATTAGGATGACTTTTCAGGCTGCTGCAATGTTAAATGCAGTGATGGCCTTGCATTAAAGTCATCTAGCGACCCCCCATGAATGTTATATGCATTAAATTAATTGCAATAATTTTGCAAAACCTCTCAAATGTTAAATGCATCAAATGCATCGCATTAGGATGACTTTTCTGGCTGCTGCAATGTTAAATGCAGTGATCGCCTTGCATTAAAGAAATATTGCAACACCCTGCGATGTGAAATGCAATAACAATCCTGCAAAACCTCTCAAATGTTAAACGTGACTAATGCATCGTATTAGGATAACTTTGCAGGCTACTGCAATGTTAAATGCAGTGATCGCCTTGCATTAAAGTCATCTAGCGACCCCCCATGGATGTTATATGCATTAAATTAATTGCAATAATTTTGCAAAACCTCTCAAATGTTAAATGCAACAAATGCATCGCATTAGGATGACTTTTCTGGCTGCTGCAATGTTAAATGCAGTGATCGCCTTGCATTAAAGAAATATTGCAACACCCTGCGATGTGAAATGCAATAATAATCCTGCAAAACCTCTCAAATGTTAAATGCGACTAAAGCATCGTATTAGGATAACTTTGCAGGCTGCTGCATTGTTAAATGCAGCGCTGGCGTTGCACTAAAGCAATATTGCAACCCCCTGGGATGTTAAATGCAATAAAATTAATTGCAATAATTTTGCAAAACCTCTCAAATGTTAAATGCAATTAATGCAACGCATGAGAACAACTTTGCAGGCTCCTGCAATGTTAAATGCAGCGCAGGCCTTGCATTAAAGCAAAATTGCAGCTGTTCTGGGGTATTAAACGCATTAAAATCATTGTAATAATCATGCAAAATCTCTCAAATGTTCAATGCAACTAATGCATGGTACCATTAAAATCTTTATTGGTGTACGGTTCCCCCTGACATCCATCCACCCACCCACCGATCGATCAATCAATCAATCTTTGATTAATTCTTATTATTATTAATAATATAAATTATTATTACTATAGTATTATTATTGTATTTACTACCCCCGGCATCGCATTAGGATGACTTTTCAGGCTGCTGCAATGTTAAATGCAGTGATCGCCTTGCATTAAAGAAATATTGCAACACCCTGCGATGTGAAATGCAATAATAATCCTGCAAAACCTCTCAAATGTTAAACGTGACTAATGCATCGTATTAGGATAACTTTGCAGGCTACCGCAATGTTAAATGCAGTGATGGCCTTGCATTAAAGTCATCTAGCGACCCCCCATGGATGTTATATGCATTAAATTAATTGCAATAATTTTGCAAAACCTCTCAAATGTTAAATGCAACAAATGCATCGCATTAGGATGACTTTTCTGGCTGCTGCAATGTTAAATGCAGTGATCGCCTTGCATTAAAGAAATATTGCAACACCCTGCGATGTGAAATGCAATAATAATCCTGCAAAACCTCTCAAATGTTAAACGTGACTAATGCATCGTATTAGGAAAACTTTGCAGGCTACTGCAATGTTAAATGCAGTGATGGCCTTGCATTAAAGTCATCTAGCGACCCCCCATGGATGTTATATGCATTAAATTAATTGCAATAATTTTGCAAAACCTCTCAAATGTTAAATGCAACAAATGCATCGCATTAGGATGACTTTTCTGGCTGCTGCAATGTTAAATGCAGTGATCGCCTTGCATTAAAGAAATATTGCAACACCCTGCGATGTGAAATGCAATAATAATCCTGCAAAACCTCTCAAATGTTAAACGTGACTAATGCATCGTATTAGGAAAACTTTGCAGGCTACTGCAATGTTAAATGCAGTGATGGCCTTGCATTAAAGTCATCTAGCGACCCCCCATGGATGTTAAATGCAATAAAATTAATTGCAATAATTTTGCAAAACCTCTCAAATGTTAAATGCAATTAATGCAACGCATTAGAACAACGTTGCAGGCTCCTGCAATGTTAAATGCAGCGCAGGCCTTGCATTAAAGCAAAATTGCAGCTGTTCTGGGGTATTAAACGCATTAAAATCATTGTAATAATCATGCACAATCTCTCAAATGTTCAATGCAACTAATGCATGGTACCATTAAAATCTTTATTAGTGTACGGTTCCCCCTGACATCCATCCACCCACCCACCGATCGATCAATCAATCAATCTTTGATTAATTCTTATTATTATTAATAATATAAATTATTATTACTATAGTATTATTATTGTATTTACTACCCCCGGCACGTAGCGGAACCTCCAGGGCAGGGAGGAGACTATCCGGCATGTGGAAGTGCTTCTGGGAAGTGTGTCTGATGTGTGTGGGTCTGTGTGTGTCTGTGTGTGTGTGGGTGTGTGTGTGGGTGTGTGTGTGGGTGTGTGTGTGTGTGGGTGTGTGTGTGTGGGTGTGTGTGTGGGTGTGTGTGTGGGTCTGTGTTTGGGTTTGTGTTTGGGTTTGGGTTTGTGTGTGGGTCTGTGTTTGGGTGTGTGTTTGGGTTTGTGTTTGGGTTTGTGTTTGCGTTTGGGTTTGCGTTTGGGTTTGCGTTTGTGTTTGGGTTTGTGTTTGTGTTTGTGTTTGGGTTTGTGTTTGGGTTTGTGTTTGGGTCTGTGTTTGGGTCTGTGTTTGGGTTTGTGTTTGGGTCTGTGTTTGGGTTTGTGTTTGTGTTTGTGTTTGGGTCTCCCCCCCTCTCTCTCTCCCCCAGCTCTATCTCTCCCCCCCTCTCTCTCTCTCCCCCAGCAATAAAAAACAGACGTCACTCTAATTGTGTGCGTGTGTGTGTGTGTGTGTGTGTGTGTGTGTGTGTGTGTGTGTGTGTGAGCTGACTGACTTACCCCAGTCTAGTAGACACTCCGACACTCCAGCAGTTGTGACCAAGCTTGCGATGGCCGTCTTTTATCTGCCTGCCTGCCTGCCTGCCACCCGCGCCAACCTGAAGGGCCCAAACACTTGTCTTACACTCAGCCCATAACGGATATTGATTAACCCCGTACATACATACATACTTATACGGAACAGGGATATAGAATAAACAGGTGTCGTACGTGTGTGTGCGCGCGCGTTATAAACAAGTGCTGTCTGTGAAAAAATCTTTATTGGTCTACGGTTCCTCCTGACATCCACCCACCCACCCACCGATCGATCAATCAATCAATCAATCTTTGATTTATTCTTATTATTAATAATATTAATTATTATTACTATAGTATTATTATTGTATTTACTACCCCCGGCATCGCATTAGGATGACTTTTCAGGCTGCTGCAATGTTAAATGCAGTGATCACCTTGCATTAAAGAAATATTGCAACACCCTGCGATGTGAAATGCAATAATAATCCTGCAAAACCTCTCAAATGTTAAACGTGACTAATGCATCGTATTAGGATAACTTTGCAGGCTACTGCAATGTTAAATGCAGTGATGGCCTTGCATTAAAGTCACCTAGCTACCCCCAATGGATGTTTTCTGCATTAAATTAATTGCAATAATTTTGCAAAACCTCTCAAATGTTAAATGCAACAAATGCATCGCATTAGGATGACTTTTCAGGCTTGCTGCAATGTTAAATGCAGTGATCGCCTTGCATTAAAGAAATATTGCAACACCCTGCGATGTGAAATGCAATAATAATCCTGCAAAACCTCTCAAATGTTAAATGCGACTAATGCATCGTATTAGGATAACTTTGCAGGCTGCTGCATTGTTAACTGCAGCGCTGGCCTTGCATTAAAGCAATATTGCAACCCCCTGGGATGTTAAATGCAATAAAATTAATTGCAATAATTTTGCAAAACCTCTCAAATGTTAAATGCAATTAATGCAACGCATTAAAATCTTTATTGGTGTACGGTTCCTCCTGACATCCACCCACCCACCCACCGATCGATCAATCAATCAATCAATCTTTGATTTATTCTTATTATTAATAATATTAATTATTATTACTATAGTATTATTATTGTATTTACTACCCCCGGCATCGCATTAGGATGGCTTTTCAGGCTGCTGCAATGTTAAATGCAGTGATCGCCTTGCATTAAAGAAATATTGCAACACCCTGCGATGTGAAATGCAATAATAATCCTGCAAAACCTCTCAAATGTTAAATGCGACTAATGCATCGTATTAGGATAACTTTGCAGGCTGCTGCATTGTTAAATGCAGCGCTGGCCTTGCATTAAAGCAATATTGCAACCCCCTGGGATGTTAAATGCAATAAAATTAATTGCAATCATTTTGCAAAAACTCTCAAATGTTAAATGCAATTAATGCAACGCATTAAAATCTTTATTGGTGTACGGTTCCTCCTGACATCCACCCACCCACCCACCGATCGATCAATCAATCAATCAATCTTTGATTTATTCTTATTATTAATAATATAAATTATTATTACTATAGTATTATTATTGTATTTACTACCCCCGGCATCGCATTAGGATGACTTTTCAGGCTGCTGCAATGTTAAATGCAGTGATCGCCTTGCATCAAAGAAATATTGCAACACCCTGCGATGTGAAATGCAATAATAATCCTGCAAAACCTCTCAAATGTTAAACGTGACTAATGCATCGTATTAGGATAACTTTGCAGGCTACTGCAATGTTAAATGCAGTGATGGCCTTGCATTAAAGTCACCTAGCTACCCCCAATGGATGTTTTCTGCATTAAATTAATTGCAATAATTTTGCAAAACCTCTCAAATGTTAAATGCAACAAATGCATCGCATTAGGATGACTTTTCAGGCTTGCTGCAATGTTAAATGCAGTGATCGCCTTGCATTAAAGAAATATTGCAACACCCTGCGATGTGAAATGCAATAATAATCCTGCAAAACCTCTCAAATGTTAAATGCGACTAATGCATCGTATTAGGATAACTTTGCAGGCTGCTGCATTGTTAAATGCAGCGCTGGCCTTGCATTAAAGCAATATTGCAACCCCCTGGGATGTTAAATGCAATAAAATTAATTGCAATCATTTTGCAAAACCTCTCAAATGTTAAATGCAATTAATGCAACGCATTAAAATCTTTATTGGTGTACGGTTCCTCCTGACATCCACCCACCCACCCACCGATCGATCAATCAATCAATCAATCTTTGATTTATTCTTATTATTAATAATATTAATTATTATTACCATAGTATTATTATTGTATTTACTACCCCCGGCATCGCATTAGGATGACTTTTCAGGCTGCTGCAATGTTAAATGCAGTGATCGCCTTGCATTAAAGAAATATTGCAACACCCTGCGATGTGAAATGCAATAATAATCCTGCAAAACCTCTCAAATGTTAAATGCGACTAATGCATCGTATTAGGATAACTTTGCAGGCTGCTGCATTGTTAAATGCAGCGCCGGCCTTGCATTAAAGCAATATTGCAACCCCTGGGATGTTAAATGCAATAAAATTAATTGCAATCATTTTGCAAAAACTCTCAAATGTTAAATGCAACAAATGCATCGCATTAGGATGACTTTTCTGGCTGCTGCAATGTTAAATGCAGTGATCGCCTAGCATTAAAGAAATATTGCAACACCCTGCGATGTGAAATGCAATAATAATCCTGCAAAACCTCTCAAATGTTAAACGTGACTAATGCATCGTATTAGGATAACTTTGCAGGCTACTGCAATGTTAAATGCAGTGATGGCCTTGCATTAAATTCACCTAGCTACCCCCAATGGATGTTTTCTGCATTAAATTAATTGCAATAATTTTGCAAAACCTCTCAAATGTTAAATGCAACAAATGCATCGCATTAGGATGACTTTTCAGGCTTGCTGCAATGTTAAATGCAGTGATCGCCTTCCATTAAAGAAATATTGCAACACCCTGCGATGTGAAATGCAATAATAATCCTGCAAAACCTCTCAAATGTTAAATGCGACTAAAGCATCGTATTAGGATAACTTTGCAGGCTGCTGCATTGTTAAATGCAGCGCTGGCGTTGCATTAAAGCAATATTGCAACCCCCTGGGATGTTAAATGCAATAAAATTAATTGCAATAATTTTGCAAAACCTCTCAAATGTTAAATGCAATTAATGCAACGCATTAGAACAACGTTGCAGGCTCCTGCAATGTTAAATGCAGCGCAGGCCTTGCATTAAAGCAAAATTGCAGCTGTTCTGGGGTATTAAACGCATTAAAATCATTGTAATAATCATGCACAATCTCTCAAATGTTCAATGCAACTAATGCATGGTACCATTAAAATCTTTATTGGTGTACGGTTCCCCCTGACATCCATCCACCCACCCACCGATCGATCAATCAATCAATCTTTGATTAATTCTTATTATTATTAATAATATAAATTATTATTACTATAGTATTATTATTGTATTTACTACCCCCGGCACGTAGCGGAACCTCCAGGGCAGGGAGGAGACTATCCGGCATGTGGAAGTGCTTCTGGGAAGTGTGTCTGATGTGTGTGGGTCTGTGTGTGTCTGTGTGTGTGTGGGTGTGTGTGTGGGTGTGTGTGTGGGTGTGTGTGTGTGTGGGTGTGTGTGTGTGGGTGTGTGTGTGGGTGTGTGTGTGGGTCTGTGTTTGGGTTTGTGTTTGGGTTTGGGTTTGTGTGTGGGTCTGTGTTTGGGTGTGTGTTTGGGTTTGTGTTTGGGTTTGTGTTTGCGTTTGGGTTTGCGTTTGGGTTTGCGTTTGTGTTTGGGTTTGTGTTTGTGTTTGTGTTTGGGTTTGTGTTTGGGTTTGTGTTTGGGTCTGTGTTTGGGTCTGTGTTTGGGTTTGTGTTTGGGTCTGTGTTTGGGTTTGTGTTTGTGTTTGTGTTTGGGTCTCCCCCCCTCTCTCTCTCCCCCAGCTCTATCTCTCCCCCCCTCTCTCTCTCTCCCCCAGCAATAAAAAACAGACGTCACTCTAATTGTGTGCGTGTGTGTGTGTGTGTGTGTGTGTGTGTGTGTGTGTGTGTGAGCTGACTGACTTACCCCAGTCTAGTAGACACTCCGACACTCCAGCAGTTGTGACCAAGCTTGCGATGGCCGTCTTTTATCTGCCTGCCTGCCTGCCTGCCACCCGCGCCAACCTGAAGGGCCCAAACACTTGTCTTACACTCAGCCCATAACGGATATTGATTAACCCCGTACATACATACATACTTATACGGAACAGGGATATAGAATAAACAGATGTCGTACGTGTGTGTGCGCGCGCGTTATAAACAAGTGCTGTCTGTGAAAAAATCTTTATTGGTCTACGGTTCCTCCTGACATCCACCCACCCACCCACCGATCGATCAATCAATCAATCAATCTTTGATTTATTCTTATTATTAATAATATTAATTATTATTACTATAGTATTATTATTGTATTTACTACCCCTGGCATCGCATTAGGATGACTTTTCAGGCTGCTGCAATGTTAAATGCAGTGATCACCTTGCATTAAAGAAATATTGCAACACCCTGCGATGTGAAATGCAATAATAATCCTGCAAAACCTCTCAAATGTTAAACGTGACTAATGCATCGTATTAGGATAACTTTGCAGGCTACTGCAATGTTAAATGCAGTGATGGCCTTGCATTAAAGTCACCTAGCTACCCCCAATGGATGTTTTCTGCATTAAATTAATTGCAATAATTTTGCAAAACCTCTCAAATGTTAAATGCAACAAATGCATCGCATTAGGATGACTTTTCAGGCTTGCTGCAATGTTAAATGCAGTGATCGCCTTGCATTAAAGAAATATTGCAACACCCTGCGATGTGAAATGCAATAATAATCCTGCAAAACCTCTCAAATGTTAAATGCGACTAATGCATCGTATTAGGATAACTTTGCAGGCTGCTGCATTGTTAACTGCAGCGCTGGCCTTGCATTAAAGCAATATTGCAACCCCCTGGGATGTTAAATGCAATAAAATTAATTGCAATAATTTTGCAAAACCTCTCAAATGTTAAATGCAATTAATGCAACGCATTAAAATCTTTATTGGTGTACGGTTCCTCCTGACATCCACCCACCCACCCACCGATCGATCAATCAATCAATCAATCTTTGATTTATTCTTATTATTAATAATATTAATTATTATTACTATAGTATTATTATTGTATTTACTACCCCCGGCATCGCATTAGGATGACTTTTCAGGCTGCTGCAATGTTAAATGCAGTGATCGCCTTGCATTAAAGAAATATTGCAACACCCTGCGATGTGAAATGCAATAATAATCCTGCAAAACCTCTCAAATGTTAAATGCGACTAATGCATCGTATTAGGATAACTTTGCAGGCTGCTGCATTGTTAAATGCAGCGCTGGCCTTGCATTAAAGCAATATTGCAACCCCCTGGGATGTTAAATGCAATAAAATTAATTGCAATCATTTTGCAAAAACTCTCAAATGTTAAATGCAATTAATGCAACGCATTAAAATCTTTATTGGTGTACGGTTCCTCCTGACATCCACCCACCCACCCACCGATCGATCAATCAATCAATCAATCTTTGATTTATTCTTATTATTAATAATATAAATTATTATTACTATAGTATTATTATTGTATTTACTACCCCCGGCATCGCATTAGGATGACTTTTCAGGCTGCTGCAATGTTAAATGCAGTGATCGCCTTGCATCAAAGAAATATTGCAACACCCTGCGATGTGAAATGCAATAATAATCCTGCAAAACCTCTCAAATGTTAAACGTGACTAATGCATCGTATTAGGATAACTTTGCAGGCTACTGCAATGTTAAATGCAGTGATGGCCTTGCATTAAAGTCACCTAGCTACCCCCAATGGATGTTTTCTGCATTAAATTAATTGCAATAATTTTGCAAAACCTCTCAAATGTTAAATGCAACAAATGCATCGCATTAGGATGACTTTTCAGGCTTGCTGCAATGTTAAATGCAGTGATCGCCTTGCATTAAAGAAATATTGCAACACCCTGCGATGTGAAATGCAATAATAATCCTGCAAAACCTCTCAAATGTTAAATGCGACTAATGCATCGTATTAGGATAACTTTGCAGGCTGCTGCATTGTTAAATGCAGCGCTGGCCTTGCATTAAAGCAATATTGCAACCCCCTGGGATGTTAAATGCAATAAAATTAATTGCAATCATTTTGCAAAACCTCTCAAATGTTAAATGCAATTAATGCAACGCATTAAAATCTTTATTGGTGTACGGTTCCTCCTGACATCCACCCACCCACCCACCGATCGATCAATCAATCAATCAATCTTTGATTTATTCTTATTATTAATAATATTAATTATTATTACCATAGTATTATTATTGTATTTACTACCCCCGGCATCGCATTAGGATGACTTTTCAGGCTGCTGCAATGTTAAATGCAGTGATCGCCTTGCATTAAAGAAATATTGCAACACCCTGCGATGTGAAATGCAATAATAATCCTGCAAAACCTCTCAAATGTTAAATGCGACTAATGCATCGTATTAGGATAACTTTGCAGGCTGCTGCATTGTTAAATGCAGCGCCGGCCTTGCATTAAAGCAATATTGCAACCCCTGGGATGTTAAATGCAATAAAATTAATTGCAATCATTTTGCAAAAACTCTCAAATGTTAAATGCAACAAATGCATCGCATTAGGATGACTTTTCTGGCTGCTGCAATGTTAAATGCAGTGATCGCCTAGCATTAAAGAAATATTGCAACACCCTGCGATGTGAAATGCAATAATAATCCTGCAAAACCTCTCAAATGTTAAACGTGACTAATGCATCGTATTAGGATAACTTTGCAGGCTACTGCAATGTTAAATGCAGTGATGGCCTTGCATTAAAGTCACCTAGCTACCCCCAATGGATGTTTTCTGCATTAAATTAATTGCAATAATTTTGCAAAACCTCTCAAATGTTAAATGCAACAAATGCATCGCATTAGGATGACTTTTCAGGCTTGCTGCAATGTTAAATGCAGTGATCGCCTTCCATTAAAGAAATATTGCAACACCCTGCGATGTGAAATGCAATAATAATCCTGCAAAACCTCTCAAATGTTAAATGCGACTAATGCATCGTATTAGGATAACTTTGCAGGCTGCTGCATTGTTAACTGCAGCGCTGGCCTTGCATTAAAGCAATATTGCAACCCCCTGGGATGTTAAATGCAATAAAATTAATTGCAATAATTTTGCAAAACCTCTCAAATGTTAAATGCAATTAATGCAATGCATTAAAATCTTTATTGGTGTACGGTTCCTCCTGACATCCACCCACCCACCCACCGATCGATCAATCAATCAATCAATCTTTGATTTATTCTTATTATTAATAACATTAATTATTATTACTATAGTATTATTATTGTATTTACTACCCCCGGCATCGCATTAGGATGACTTTTCAGGCTGCTGCAATGTTAAATGCAGTGATCGCCTTGCATTAAAGAAATATTGCAACACCCTGCGATGTGAAATGCAATAATAATCCTGCAAAACCTCTCAAATGTTAAATGCGACTAATGCATCGTATTAGGATAACTTTGCAGGCTGCTGCATTGTTAAATGCAGCGCTGGCCTTGCATTAAAGCAATAATGCAACCCCCTGGGATGTTAAATGCAATAAAATTAATTGCAATCATTTTGCAAAAACTCTCAAATGTTAAATGCAATTAATGCAACGCATTAAAATCTTTATTGGTGTACGGTTCCTCCTGACATCCACCCACCCACCCATCCACCGATCGATCAATCAATCAATCAATCTTTGATTTATTCTTATTATTAATAATATAAATTATTATTACTATAGTATTATTATTGTATTTACTACCCCCGGCATCGCATTAGGATGACTTTTCAGGCTGCTGCAATGTTAAATGCAGTGATCGCCTTGCATTGAAGAAATATTGCAACACCCTGCGATGTGAAATGCAATAATAATCCTGCAAAACCTCTCAAATGTTAAACGTGACTAATGCTTCGTATTAGGATAACTTTGCAGGCTACTGCAATGTTAAATGCAGTGATGGCCTTGCATTAAAGTCACCTAGCTACCCCCAATGGATGTTTTCTGCATTAAATTAATTGCAATAATTTTGCAAAACCTCTCAAATGTTAAATGCAACAAATGCATCGCATTAGGATGACTTTTCAGGCTTGCTGCAATGTTAAATGCAGTGATCGCCTTGCATTAAAGAAACATTGCAACACCCTGCGATGTGAAATGCAATAATAATCCTGCAAAACCTCTCAAATGTTAAATGCGACTAATGCATCGTATTAGGATAACTTTGCAGGCTGCTGCATTGTTAAATGCAGCGCTGGCCTTGCATTAAAGCAATATTGCAACCCCCTGGGATGTTAAATGCAATAAAATTAATTGCAATCATTTTGCAAAACCTCTCAAATGTTAAATGCAATTAATGCAACGCATTAAAATCTTTATTGGTGTACGGTTCCTCCTGACATCCACCCACCCACCCACCGATCGATCAATCAATCAATCAATCTTTGATTTATTCTTATTATTAATAATATAAATTATTATTACTATAGTATTATTATTATTGTATTTACTACCCCCGGCATCGCATTAGGATGACTTTTCAGGCTGCTGCAATGTTAAATGCAGTGATCGCCTTGCATTAAAAAATATTGCAACACCATGCGATGTGAAATGCAATAATAATCCTGCAAAACCTCTCAAATGTTAAACGTGACTAATGCATCGTATTAGGATAACTTTGCAGGCTACTACAATGTTAAATGCAGTGATGGCCTTGCATTAAAGTCACCTAGCTACCCCCAATGGATGTTTTCTGCATTAAATTAATTGCAATAATTTTGCAAAACCTCTCACATGTTAAATGCAACAAATGCATCACATTAGGATGACTTTTCAGGCTTGCTGCAATGTTAAATGCAGTGATCGCCTTGCATTAAAGAAATATTGCAACACCCTGCGACGTGAAATGCAATAATAATCCTGCAAAACCTCTCAAATGTTAAATGCGACTAATGCATCGTATTAGGATAACTTTGCAGGCTGCTGCATTGTTAAATGCAGCGCTGGCCTTGCATTAAAGCAATATTGCAACCCCCTGGGATGTTAAATGCAATAAAATTAATTGCAATCATTTTGCAAAACCTCTCAAATGTTAAATGCAATTAATGCAACGCATTAAAATCTTTATTGGTGTACGGTTCCTCCTGACATCCACCCACCCACCCACCGATCGATCAATCAATCAATCAATCTTTGATTTATTCTTATTATTAATAATATAAATTAGTATTACTATAGTATTATTATTGTATTTACTACCCCCGGCATCGCATTAGGATGACTTTTCAGGCTGCTGCAATGTTAAATGCAGTGATCGCCTTGCATTAAAGAAATATTGCAACACCCTGCGATGTGAAATGCAATAATAATCCTGCAAAACCTCTCAAATGTTAAACATGACTAATGCATCGTATTAGGATAACTTTGCAGGCTACTGCAATGATAAATGCAGTGATGGCCTTGCATTAAAGTCACCTAGCTACCCCCAATGGATGTTTTCTGCATTAAATTAATTGCAATAATTTTGCAAAACCTCTCAAATGTTAAATGCAACAAATGCATCGCATTAGGATGACTTTTCAGGCTTGCTGCAATGTTAAATGCAGTGATCGCCTTGCATTAAAGAAATATTGCAACACCCTGCGATGTGAAATGCAATAATAATCCTGCAAAACCTCTCAAATGTTAAACGTGACTAATGCTTCGTATTAGGATAACTTTGCAGGCTACTGCAATGTTAAATGCAGTGATGGCCTTGCATTAAAGTCACCTAGCTACCCCCAATGGATGTTTTCTGCATTAAATTAATTGCAATAATTTTGCAAAACCTCTCAAATGTTAAATGCAACAAATGCATCGCATTAGGATGACTTTTCAGGCTAGCTGCAATGTTAAATGCAGTGATCGCCTTGCATTAAAGAAATATTGCAACACCCTGCGATGTGAAATGCAATAATAATCCTGCAAAACCTCTCAAATGTTAAATGTGACTAATGCATCGTATTAGGATAACTTTGCAGGCTGCTGCATTGTTAAATGCAGCGCTGGCCTTGCATTAAAGCAATATTGCAACCCCCTGGGATGTTAAATGCAATAAAATTAATTGCAATCATTTTGCAAAACCTCTCAAATGTTAAATGCAATTAATGCAACGCATTAAAATCTTTATTGGTGTACGGTTCCTCCTGACATCCACCCACCCACCCACCGATCGATCAATCAATCAATCAATCTTTGATTTATTCTTATTATTAATAATATAAATTATGATTACTATAGTATTATTATTGTATTTACTACCCCCGGCATCGCATTAGGATGACTTTTCAGGCTGCTGCAATGTTAAATGCAGTGATCGCCTTGCATCAAAGAAATATTGCAACACCCTGCGATGTGAAATGCAATAATAATCCTGCAAAACCTCTCAAATGTTAAACGTGACTAATGCATCGTATTAGGATAACTTTGCAGGCTACTGCAATGTTAAATGCAGTGATGGCCTTGCATTAAAGTCACCTAGCTACCCCCAATGGATGTTTTCAGCATTAAATTAATTGCAATAATTTTGCAAAACCTCTCAAATGTTAAATGCAACAAATGCATCGCATTAGGATGACTTTTCAGGCTTGCTGCAATGTTAAATGCAGTGATCGCCTTGCATTAAAGAAATATTGCAACACCCTGCGATGTGAAATGCAATAATAATCCTGCAAAACCTCTCAAATGTTAAATGCGACTAATGCATCGTATTAGGATAACTTTGCAGGCTGCTGCATTGTTAAATGCAGCGCTGGCCTTGCATTAAAGCAATATTGCAACCCCCTGGGATGTTAAATGCAATAAAATTAATTGCAATCATTTTGCAAAACCTCTCAAATGTTAAATGCAATTAATGCAACGCATTAAAATCTTTATTGGTGTACGGTTCCTCCTGACATCCACCCACCCACCCACCGATCGATCAATCAATCAATCAATCTTTGATTTATTCTTATTATTAATAATATAAATTATTATTACGATAGTATTATTATTGTATTTACTACCCCCGGCATCGCATTAGGATGACTTTTCAGGCTGCTGCAATGTTAAATGCAGTGATCGCCTTGCATTAAAGAAATATTGCAACACCCTGCGATGTGAAATGCAATAATAATCCTGCAAAACCTCTCAAATGTTAAACGTGACTAATGCTTCGTATTAGGATAACTTTGCAGGCTACTGCAATGTTAAATGCAGTGATGGCCTTGCATTAAAGTCACCTAGCTACCCCCAATGGATGTTTTCTGCATTAAATTAATTGCAATAATTTTGCAAAACCTCTCAAATGTTAAATGCAACAAATGCATCGCATTAGGATGACTTTTCAGGCTTGCTGCAATGTTAAATGCAGTGATCGCCTTGCATTAAAGAAATATTGCAACACCCTGCGATGTGAAATGCAATAATAATCCTGCAAAACCTCTCAAATGTTAAATGCGACTAATGCATCATATTAGGATAACTTTGCAGGCTGCTGCATTGTTAAATGCAGCGCTGGCCTTGCATTAAAGCAATATTGCAACCCCTGGGATGTTAAATCCAATAAAATTAATTGCAATCATTTTGCAAAACCTCTCAAATGTTAAATGCAATTAATGCAACGCATTAAAATCTTTATTGGTGTACGGTTCCTCCTGACATCCACCCACCCACCCACCGATCGATCAATCAATCAATCAATCTTTGATTTATTCTTATTATTAATAATATAAATTATTATTACTATAGTATTATTATTGTATTTACTACCCCCGGCATCGCATTAGGATGACTTTTCAGGCTGCTGCAATGTTAAATGCAGTGATCGCCTTGCATTAAATAAATATTGCAACACCCTGCGATGTGAAATGCAATAATAATCCTGCAAAACCTCTCAAATGTTAAATGCGACTAATGCATCGTATTCGGATAACTTTGCAGGCTGCTGCATTGTTAAATGCAGCGCTGGCCTTGCATTAAAGCAATATTGCAACACCCTGGGATGTTAAATGCAATAAAATTAATTGCAATCATTTTGCAAAACCTCTCAAATGTTAAATGCAATTAATGCAACGCATTAAAATCTTTATTGGTGTACGGTTCCTCCTGACATCCACCCACCCACCCACCGATCGATCAATCAATCAATCAATCTTTGATTTATTCTTATTATTAATAATATAAATTATTATTACTATAGTATTATTATTGTATTTAGTACCCCCGGCATCGCATTAGGATGACTTTTCAGGCTGCTGCAATGTTAAATGCAGTGATCGCCTTGCATTAAAGAAATATTGCAACACCCTGCGATGTGAAATGCAATAATAATCCTGCAAAACCTCTCAAATGTTAAACGTGACTAATGCATCGTATTAGGATAACTTTGCAGGCTACTGCAATGTTAAATGCAGTGATGGCCTTGCATTAAAGTCACCTATCTACCCCCAATGGATGTTTTCTGCATTAAATTAATTGCAATAATTTTGCAAAACCTCTCAAATGTTAAATGCAACAAATGCATCGCATTAGGATGACTTTTCAGGCTTGCTGCAATGTTAAATGCAGTGATCGCCTTGCATTAAAGAAATATTGCAACACCCTGCGATGTGAAATGCAATAATAATCCTGCAAAACCTCTCAAATGTTAAATGCGACTAATGCATCGTATTATGATAACTTTGCAGGCTGCTGCATTGTTAAATGCAGCGCTGGCCTTGCATTAAAGCAATATTGCAACACCCTGGGATGTTAAATGCAATAAAATTAATTGCAATCATTTTGCAAAACCTCTCAAATGTTAAATGCAATTAATGCAACGCATTAAAATCTTTATTGGTGTACGGTTCCTCCTGACATCCACCCACCCACCCACCGATCGATCAATCAATCAATCAATCTTTGATTTATTCTTATTATTAATAATATAAATTATTATTACTATAGTATTATTATTGTATTTACTACCCCCGGCATCGCATTAGGATGACTTTTCTGGCTGCTGCAATGTTAAATGCAGTGATCGCCTTGCATTAAAGAAATATTGCAACACCCTGCGATGTGAAATGCAATAATAATCCTGCAAAACCTCTCAAATGTTAAACGTGACTAATGCATCGTATTAGGATAACTTTGCAGGCTACTGCAATGTTAAATGCAGTGATGGCCTTGCATTAAAGTCACCTAGCTACCCCCAATGGATGTTTTCTGCATTAAATTAATTGCAATAATTTTGCAAAACCTCTCAAATGTTAAATGCAACAAATGCATCGCATTAGGATGACTTTTCAGGCTTGCTGCAATGTTAAATGCAGTGATCGCCTTGCATTAAAGAAATATTGATACACCCTGCGATGTGAAATGCAATAATAATCCTGCAAAACCTCTCAAATGTTAAATGCGACTAATGCATCGTATTAGGATAACTTTGCAGGCTGCTGCATTGTTAAATGCAGCGCTGGCCTTGCATTAAAGCAATATTGCAACCCCCTGGAATGTTAAATGCAATAAAATTAATTGCAATCATTTTGCAAAACCTCTCAAATGTTAATTGCAATTAATGCAACGCATTAAAATCTTTATTGGTGTACGGTTCCTCCTGACATCCACCCACCCACCCACCGATCGATCAATCAATCAATCAATCTTTGATTTATTCTTATTATTAATAATATAAATTATTATTACTATAGTATTATTATTGTATTTACTACCCCCGGCATCGCATTAGGATGACTTTTCAGGCTGCTGCAATGTTAAATGCAGTGATCGCCTTGCATTAAAGAAATATTGCAACACCCTGCGATGTGAAATGCAATAATAATCCTGCAAAACCTCTCAAATGTTAAACGTGACTAATGCATCGTATTAGGATAACTTTGCAGGCTACTGGAATGTTAAATGCAGTGATGGCCTTGCATTAAAGTCACCTAGCTACCCCCAATGGATGTTTTCAGCATTAAATTAATAGCAATAATTTTGCAAAACCTCTCAAATGTTAAATGCAACAAATGCATCGCATTAGGATGACTTTTCAGGCTTGCTGCAATGTTAAATGCAGTGATCGCCTTGCATTAAAGAAATATTGCAACACCCTGCGATGTGAAATGCAATAATAATCCTGCAAAACCTCTCAAATGTTAAATGCGACTAATGCATCGTATTAGGATAACTTTGCAGGCTGCTGCATTGTTAAATGCAGCGCTGGCCTTGCATTAAAGCAATATTGCAACCCCCTGGGATGTTAAATGCAATAAAATTAATTGCAATCATTTTGCAAAACCTCTCAAATGTTAAATGCAATTAATGCAACGCATTAAAATCTTTATTGGTGTACGGTTCCTCCTGACATCCACCCACCCACCCACCGATCGATCAATCAATCAATCAATCTTTGATTTATTCTTATTATTAATAATATAAATTATTATTACGATAGTATTATTATTGTATTTACTACCCCCGGCATCGCATTAGGATGACTTTTCAGGCTGCTGCAATGTTAAATGCAGTGATCGCCTTGCATTAAAGAAATATTGCAACACCCTGCGATGTGAAATGCAATAATAATCCTGCAAAACCTCTCAAATGTTAAACGTGACTAATGCTTCGTATTAGGATAACTTTGCAGGCTACTGCAATGTTAAATGCAGTGATGGCCTTGCATTAAAGTCACCTAGCTACCCCCAATGGATGTTTTCTGCATTAAATTAATTGCAATAATTTTGCAAAACCTCTCAAATGTTAAATGCAACAAATGCATCGCATTAGGATGACTTTTCAGGCTTGCTGCAATGTTAAATGCAGTGATCGCCTTGCATTAAAGAAATATTGCAACACCCTGCGATGTGAAATGCAATAATAATCCTGCAAAACCTCTCAAATGTTAAATGCGACTAATGCATCGTATTAGGATAACTTTGCAGGCTGCTGCATTGTTAAATGCAGCGCTGGCCTTGCATTAAAGCAATATTGCAAACCCCTGGGATGTTAAATGCAATAAAATTAATTGCAATCGTTTTGCAAAACCTCTCAAATGTTAAATGCAATTAATGCAACGCATTAAAATCTTTATTGGTGTACGGTTCCTCCTGACATCCACCCACCCACCCACCGATCGATCAATCAATCAATCAATCTTTGATTTATTCTTATTATTAATAATATAAATTATTATTACTATAGTATTATTATTGTATTTACTACCCCCGGCATCGCATTAGGATGACTTTTCAGGCTGCTGCAATGTAAATGCAGTGATCGCCTTGCATTAAATAAATATTGCAACACCCTGCGATGTGAAATGCAATAATAATCCTGCAAAACCTCTCAAATGTTAAATGCGACTAATGCATCGTATTCGGATAACTTTGCAGGCTGCTGCATTGTTAAATGCAGCGCTGGCCTTGCATTAAAGCAATATTGCAACACCCTGGGATGTTAAATGCAATAAAATTAATTGCAATCATTTTGCAAAACCTCTCAAATGTTAAATGCAATTAATGCAACGCATTAAAATCTTTATTGGTGTACGGTTCCTCCTGACATCCACCCACCCACCCACCAATCGATCAATCAATCAATCAATCTTTGATTTATTCTTATTATTAATAATATAAATTATTATTACTATAGTATTATTATTGTATTTACTACCCCCGGCATCGCATTAGGATGACTTTTCAGGCTGCTGCAATGTTAAATGCAGTGATCGCCTTGCATTAAAGAAATATTGCAACACCCTGCGATGTGAAATGCAATAATAATCCTGCAAAACCTCTCAAATGTTAAACGTGACTAATGCATCGTATTAGGATAACTTTGCAGGCTACTGCAATGTTAAATGCAGTGATGGCCTTGCATTAAAGTCACCTATCTACCCCCAATGGATGTTTTCTGCATTAAATTAATTGCAATAATTTTGCAAAACCTCTCAAATGTTAAATGCAACAAATGCATCGCATTAGGATGACTTTTCAGGCTTGCTGCAATGTTAAATGCAGTGATCGCCTTGCATTAAAGAAATATTGCAACACCCTGCGATGTGAAATGCAATAATAATCCTGCAAAACCTCTCAAATGTTAAATGCGACTAATGCATCGTATTAGGATAACTTTGCAGGCTGCTGCATTGTTAAATGCAGCGCTGGCCTTGCATTAAAGCAATATTGCAACCCCCTGGGATGTTAAATGCAATAAAATTAATTGCAATCATTTTGCAAAACCTCTCAAATGTTAAATGCAATTAATGCAACGCATTAAAATCTTTATTGGTGTACGGTTCCTCCTGACATCCACCCACCCACCCACCGATCGATCAATCAATCAATCAATCTTTGATTTATTCTTATTATTAATAATATAAATTATTATTACTATAGTATTATTATTGTATTTACTACCCCCGGCATCGCATTAGGATAACTTTTCAGGCTGCTGCAATGTTAAATGCAGTGATCGCCTTGCATTAAATAAATATTGCAACACCCTGCGATGTGAAATGCAATAATAATCCTGCAAAACCTCTCAAATGTTAAATGCGACTAATGCATCGTATTCGGATAACTTTGCAGGCTGCTGCATTGTTAAATGCAGCGCTGGCCTTGCATTAAAGCAATATTGCAACACCCTGGGATGTTAAATGCAATAAAATTAATTGCAATCATTTTGCAAAACCTCTCAAATGTTAAATGCAATTAATGCAACGCATTAAAATCTTTATTGGTGTACGGTTCCTCCTGACATCCACCCACCCACCCACCGATCGATCAATCAATCAATCAATCTTTGATTTATTCTTATTATTAATAATATAAATTATTATTACTATAGTATTATTATTGTATTTACTACCCCCGGCATCGCATTAGGATGACTTTTCAGGCTGCTGCAATGTTAAATGCAGTGATCGCCTTGCATTAAAGAAATATTGCAACACCCTGCGATGTGAAATGCAATAATAATCCTGCAAAACCTCTCAAATGTTAAACGTTACTAATGCATCGTATTAGGATAACTTTGCAGGCTACTGCAATGTTAAATGCAGTGATGGCCTTGCATTAAAGTCACCTAGCTACCCCCAATGGATGTTTTCTGCATTAAATTAATTGCAATAATTTTGCAAAACCTCTCAAATGTTAAATGCAACAAATGCATCGCATTAGGATGACTTTTCAGGCTTGCTGCAATGTTAAATGCAGTGATCGCCTTGCATTAAAGAAATATTGCAACACCCTGCGATGTGAAATGCAATAATAATCCTGCAAAACCTCTCAAATGTTAAATGCGACTAATGCATCGTATTAGGATAACTTTGCAGGCTGCTGCATTGTTAAATGCAGCGCTGGCCTTGCATTAAAGCAATATTGCAACCCCCTGGGATGTTAAATGCAATAAAATTAATTGCAATCATTTTGCAAAACCTCTCAAATGTTAAATGCAATTAATGCAACGCATTAAAATCTTTATTGGTGTACGGTTCCTCCTGACATCCACCCACCCACCCACCGATCGATCAATCAATCAATCAATCTTTGATTTATTCTTATTATTAATAATATAAATTATTATTACTATAGTATTATTATTGTATTTACTACCCCCGGCATCGCATTAGGATGACTTTTCAGGCTGCTGCAATGTTAAATGCAGTGATCGCCTTGCATTAAAGAAATATTGCAACACCCTGCGATGTGAAATGCAATAATAATCCTGCAAAACCTCTCAAATGTTAAACGTGACTAATGCTTCGTATTAGGATAACTTTGCAGGCTACTGCAATGTTAAATGCAGTGATGGCCTTGCATTAAAGTCACCTAGCTACCCCCAATGGATGTTTTCTGCATTAAATTAATTGCAATAATTTTGCAAAACCTCTCAAATGTTAAATGCAACAAATGCATCGCATTAGGATGACTTTTCAGGCTTGCTGCAATGTTAAATGCAGTGATCGCCTTGCATTAAAGAAATATTGCAACACCCTGCGATGTGAAATGCAATAATAATCCTGCAAAACCTCTCAAATGTTAAATGCGACTAATGCATCGTATTAGGATAACTTTGCAGGCTGCTGCATTGTTAAATGCAGCGCTGGCCTTGCATTAAAGCAATATTGCAACCCCCTGGGATGTTAAATGCAATAAAATTAATTGCAATCATTTTGCAAAACCTCTCAAATGTTAAATGCAATTAATGCAACGCATTAAAATCTTTATTGGTGTACGGTTCCTCCTGACATCCACCCACCCACCCACCGATCGATCAATCAATCAATCAATCTTTGATTTATTCTTATTATTAATAATATAAATTATTATTACTATAGTATTATTATTGTATTTACTACCCCCGGCATCGCATTAGGATAACTTTTCAGGCTGCTGCAATGTTAAATGCAGTGATCGCCTTGCATTAAATAAATATTGCAACACCCTGCGATGTGAAATGCAATAATAATCCTGCAAAACCTCTCAAATGTTAAATGCGACTAATGCATCGTATTCGGATAACTTTGCAGGCTGCTGCATTGTTAAATGCAGCGCTGGCCTTGCATTAAAGCAATATTGCAACACCCTGGGATGTTAAATGCAATAAAATTAATTGCAATCATTTTGCAAAACCTCTCAAATGTTAAATGCAATTAATGCAACGCATTAAAATCTTTATTGGTGTACGGTTCCTCCTGACATCCACCCACCCACCCACCGATCGATCAATCAATCAATCAATCTTTGATTTATTCTTATTATTAATAATATAAATTATTATTACTATAGTATTATTATTGTATTTACTACCCCCGGCATCGCATTAGGATGACTTTTCAGGCTGCTGCAATATTAAATGCAGTGATCGCCTTGCATTAAAGAAATATTGCAACACCCTGCGATGTGAAATGCAATAATAATCCTGCAAAACCTCTCAAATGTTAAACGTTACTAATGCATCGTATTAGGATAACTTTGCAGGCTACTGCAATGTTAAATGCAGTGATGGCCTTGCATTAAAGTCACCTAGCTACCCCCAATGGATGTTTTCTGCATTAAATTAATTGCAATAATTTTGCAAAACCTCTCAAATGTTAAATGCAACAAATGCATCGCATTAGGATGACTTTTCAGGCTTGCTGCAATGTTAAATGCAGTGATCGCCTTGCATTAAAGAAATATTGCAACACCCTGCGATGTGAAATGCAATAATAATCCTGCAAAACCTCTCAAATGTTAAATGCGACTAATGCATCGTATTAGGATAACTTTGCAGGCTGCTGCATTGTTAAATGCAGCGCTGGCCTTGCATTAAAGCAATATTGCAACCCCCTGGGATGTTAAATGCAATAAAATTAATTGCAATCATTTTGCAAAACCTCTCAAATGTTAAATGCAATTAATGCAACGCATTAAAATCTTTATTGGTGTACGGTTCCTCCTGACATCCACCCACCCACCCACCGATCGATCAATCAATCAATCAATCTTTGATTTATTCTTATTATTAATAATATAAATTATTATTACTATAGTATTATTATTGTATTTACTACCCCCGGCATCGCATTAGGATGACTTTTCAGGCTGCTGCAATGTTAAATGCAGTGATCGCCTTGCATTAAAGAAATATTGCAACACCCTGCGATGTGAAATGCAATAATAATCCTGCAAAACCTCTCAAATGTTAAACGTGACTAATGCTTCGTATTAGGATAACTTTGCAGGCTACTGCAATGTTAAATGCAGTGATGGCCTTGCATTAAAGTCACCTAGCTACCCCCAATGGATGTTTTCTGCATTAAATTAATTGCAATAATTTTGCAAAACCTCTCAAATGTTAAATGCAACAAATGCATCGCATTAGGATGACTTTTCAGGCTTGCTGCAATGTTAAATGCAGTGATCGCCTTGCATTAAAGAAATATTGCAACACCCTGCGATGTGAAATGCAATAATAATCCTGCAAAGCCTCTCAAATGTTAAATGCGACTAATGCATCGTATTAGGATAACTTTGCAGGCTGCTGCATTGTTAAATGCAGCGCTGGCCTTGCATTAAAGCAATATTGCAGCCCCCTGGGATGTTAAATGCAATAAAATTAATTGCAATCATTTTGCAAAACCGCTCAAATGTTAAATGCAATTAATGCAACGCATTAAAATCTTTATTGGTGTACGGTTCCTCCTGACATCCACCCACCCACCCACCGATCGATCAATCAATCAATCAATCTTTGATTTATTCTTATTATTAATAATGTAAATTATTATTACTATAGTATTATTATTGTATTTACTACCCCCGGCATCGCATTAGGTTGACTTTTCAGGCTGCTGCAATGTTAAATGCAGTGATCGCCTTGCATTAAATAAATATTGCAACACCCTGCGATGTGAAATGCAATAATAATCCTGCAAAACCTCTCAAATGTTAAACGTGACTAATGCTTCGTATTAGGATAACTTTGCAGGCTACTGCAATGTTAAATGCAGTGATGGCCTTGCATTAAAGTCACCTAGCTACCCCCAATGGATGTTTTCTGCATTAAATTAATTGCAATAATTTTGCAAAACCTCTCAAATGTTAAATGCAACAAATGCATCGCATTAGGATGACTTTTCAGGCTTGCTGCAATGTTAAATGCAGTGATCGCCTTGCATTAAAGAAATATTGCAACACCCTGCGATGTGAAATGCAATAATAATCCTGCAAAACCTCTCAAATGTTAAATGCGACTAATGCATCGTATTAGGATAACTTTGCAGGCTGCTGCATTGTTAAATGCAGCGCTGGCCTTGCATTAAAGCAATATTGCAACCCCCTGGGATGTTAAATGCAATAAAATTAATTGCAATCATTTTGCAAAACCTCTCAAATGTTAAATGCAATTAATGCAACGCATTAAAATCTTTATTGGTGTACGGTTCCTCCTGACATCCACCCACCCACCCACCGATCAATCAATCAATCAATCTTTGATTTATTCTTATTATTAATAATATAAATTATTATTACTATAGTATTATTATTGTAATTACTACCCCCGGCATCGCATTAGGATGACTTTTCAGGCTGCTGCAATGTTAAATGCAGTGATCGCCTTGCATTAAAGAAATATTGCAACACCCTGCGATGTGAAATGCAATAATAATCCTGCAAAACCTCTCAAATGTTAAACGTGACTAATGCTTCGTATTAGGATAACTTTGCAGGCTACTGCAATGTTAAATGCAGTGATGGCCTTGCATTAAAGTCACCTAGCTACCCCCAATGGATGTTTTCTGCATTAAATTAATTGCAATAATTTTGCAAAACCTCTCAAATGTTAAATGCAACAAATGCATCGCATTAGGATGACTTTTCAGGCTTGCTGCAATGTTAAATGCAGTGATCGCCTTGCATTAAAGAAATATTGCAACACCCTGCGATGTGAAATGCAATAATAATCCTGCAAAGCCTCTCAAATGTTAAATGCGACTAATGCATCGTATTAGGATAACTTTGCAGGCTGCTGCATTGTTAAATGCAGCGCTGGCCTTGCATTAAAGCAATATTGCAGCCCCCTGGGATGTTAAATGCAATAAAATTAATTGCAATCATTTTGCAAAACCGCTCAAATGTTAAATGCAATTAATGCAACGCATTAAAATCTTTATTGGTGTACGGTTCCTCCTGACATCCACCCACCCACCCACCGATCGATCAATCAATCAATCAATCTTTGATTTATTCTTATTATTAATAATGTAAATTATTATTACTATAGTATTATTATTGTATTTACTACCCCCGGCATCGCATTAGGTTGACTTTTCAGGCTGCTGCAATGTTAAATGCAGTGATCGCCTTGCA
Source organism: Rhinoraja longicauda (assembly GCF_053455715.1). Classification (NCBI taxonomy): domain Eukaryota; kingdom Metazoa; phylum Chordata; class Chondrichthyes; order Rajiformes; family Arhynchobatidae; genus Rhinoraja; species Rhinoraja longicauda. The sequence goes on along the minus strand of NW_027601517.1, from coordinate 51,548 downwards.
TTAAATAAATATTGCAACACCCTGCGATGTGAAATGCAATAATAATCCTGCAAAACCTCTCAAATGTTAAACGTGACTAATGCTTCGTATTAGGATAACTTTGCAGGCTACTGCAATGTTAAATGCAGTGATGGCCTTGCATTAAAGTCACCTAGCTACCCCCAATGGATGTTTTCTGCATTAAATTAATTGCAATAATTTTGCAAAACCTCTCAAATGTTAAATGCAAAAAATGCATCGCATTAGGATGACTTTTCAGGCTTGCTGCAATGTTAAATGCAGTGATCGCCTTGCATTAAAGAAATATTGCAACACCCTGCGATGTGAAATGCAATAATAATCCTGCAAAACCTCTCAAATGTTAAATGCGACTAATGCATCGTATTAGGATAACTTTGCAGGCTGCTGCATTGTTAAATGCAGCGCTGGCCTTGCATTAAAGCAATATTGCAACCCCCTGGGATGTTAAATGCAATAAAATTAATTGCAATCATTTTGCAAAACCGCTCAAATGTTAAATGCAATTAATGCAACGCATTAAAATCTTTATTGGTGTACGGTTCCTCCTGACATCCACCCACCCACCCACCGATCGATCAATCAATCAATCAATCTTTGATTTATTCTTATTATTAATAATATAAATTATTATTACTATAGTATTATTATTGTATTTACTACCCCCGGCATCGCATTAGGATGACTTTTCAGGCTGCTGCAATGTTAAATGCAGTGATCGCCTTGCATTAAATAAATATTGCAACACCCTGCGATGTGAAATGCAATAATAATCCTGCAAAACCTCTCAAATGTTAAACGTGACTAATGCTTCGTATTAGGATAACTTTGCAGGCTACTGCAATGTTAAATGCAGTGATGGCCTTGCATTAAAGTCACCTAGCTACCCCAATGGATGTTTTCTGCATTAAATTAATTGCAATAATTTTGCAAAACCTCTCAAATGTTAAATGCAACAAATGCATCGCATTAGGATGACTTTTCAGGCTTGCTGCAATGTTAAATGCAGTGATCGCCTTGCATTAAAAAATATTGCAACACCCTGCGATGTGAAATGCAATAATAATCCTGCAAAACCTCTCAAATGTTAAATGCGACTAATGCATCGTATTAGGATAACTTTGCAGGCTGCTGCATTGTTAAATGCAGCGCTGGCCTTGCATTAAAGCAATATTGGAACCCCGTGGGATGTTAAATGCAATAAAATTAATTGCAATCATTTTGCAAAACCTCTCAAATGTTAAATGCAATTAATGCAACGCATTAAAATCTTTATTGGTGTACGGTTCCTCCTGACATCCACCCACCCACCCACCGATCGATCAATCAATCAATCAATCTTTGATTTATTCTTATTATTAATAATATAAATTATTATTACTATAGTATTATTATTGTATTTACTACCCCCGGCATCGCATTAGGATGACTTTTCAGGCTGCTGCAATGTTAAATGCAGTGATCGCCTTGCATTAAATAAATATTGCAACACCCTGCGATGTGAAATGCAATAATAATCCTGCAAAACCTCTCAAATGTTAAACGTGACTAATGCTTCGTATTAGGATAACTTTGCAGGCTACTGCAATGTTAAATGCAGTGATGGCCTTGCATTAAAGTCACCTAGCTACCCCCAATGGATGTTTTCTGCATTAAATTAATTGCAATAATTTTGCAAAACCTCTCAAATGTTAAATGCAACAAATGCATCGCATTAGGATGACTTTTCAGGCTTGCTGCAATGTTAAATGCAGTGATCGCCTTGCATTAAAGAAATATTGCAACACGCTGCGATGTGAAATGCAATAATAATCCTGCAAAACCTCTCAAATGTTAAATGCGACTAATGCATCGTATTAGGATAACTTTGCAGGCTGCTGCATTGTTAAATGCAGCGCTGGCCTTGCATTAAAGCAATATTGCAACCCCCTGGGATATTAAATGCAATAAAATTAATTGCAATCATTTTGCAAAACCTCTCAAATGTTAAATGCAATTAATGCAACGCATTAAAATCTTTATTGGTGTACGGTTCCTCCTGACATCCACCCACCCACCCACCGATCGATCAATCAATCAATCAATCTTTGATTTATTCTTATTATTAATAATATAAATTATTATTACTATAGTATTATTATTGTATTTACTACCCCCGGCATCGCATTAGGATGACTTTTCAGGCTGCTGCAATGTTAAATGCAGTGATCGCCTTGCATTAAAGAAATATTGCAACACCCTGCGATGTGAAATGCAATAATAATCCTGTAAAACCTCTCAAATGTTAAACGTGACTAATGCTTCGTATTAGGATAACTTTGCAGGCTACTGCAATGTTAAATGCAGTGATGGCCTTGCATTAAAGTCACCTAGCTACCCCCAATGGATGTTTTCTGCATTAAATTAATTGCAATAATTTTGCAAAACCTCTCAAATGTTAAATGCAACAAATGCATCGCATTAGGATGACTTTTCAGGCTTGCTGCAATGTTAAATGCAGTGATCGCCTTGCATTAAAGAAATATTGCAACACCCTGCTATGTGAAATGCAATAATAATCCTGCAAAACCTCTCAAATGTTAAATGCGACTAATGCATCGTATTAGGATAACTTTGCAGGCTGCTGCATTGTTCAATGCAGCGCTGGCCTTGCATTAAAGCAATATTGCAACCCCTGGGATGTTAAATGCAATAAAATTAATTGCAATCATTTTGCAAAACCTCTCAAATGTTAAATGCAATTAATGTAACGCATTAAAATCTTTATTGGTGTACGGTTCCTCCTGACATCCACCCACCCACCCACCGATCGATCAATCAATCATTCAATCTTTGATTTATTCTTATTATTAATAATATAAATTATTATTACTATAGTATTATTATTGTATTTACTACCCCCGGCATCGCATTAGGATGACTTTTCAGACTGCTGCAATGTTAAATGCAGTGATCGCCTTGCATTAAAGAAATATTGCAACACCCTGCGATGTGAAATGCAATAATAATCCTGCAAAACCTCTCAAATGTTAAATGCGACTAATGCATCGTATTAGGATAACTTTGCAGGCTGCTGCATTGTTAAATGCAGCGCTGGCCTTGCATTAAGACAATATTGCAACCCCCTGGGATGTTAAATGCAATAAAATTAATTGCAATCATTTTGCAAAACCGCTCAAATGTTAAATGCAATTAATGCAACGCATTAAAATCTTTATTGGTGTACGGTTCCTCCTGACATCCACCCACCCACCCACCGATCGATCAATCAATCAATCTTTGATTTATTCTTATTATTAATAATATAAATTATTATTACTATAGTATTATTATTGTATTTACTACCCCCGGCATCGCATTAGGATGACTTTTCAGGCTGCTGCAATGTTAAATGCAGTGATCGCTTTGCATTAAATAAATATTGCAACACCCTGCGATGTGAAATGCAATAATAATCCTGCAAAACCTCTCAAATGTTAAACGTGACTAATGCTTCGTATTAGGATAACTTTGCAGGCTACTGCAATGTTAAATGCAGTGATGGCCTTGCATTAAAGTCACCTAGCTACCCCCAATGGATGTTTTCTGCATTAAATTAATTGCAATAATTTTGCAAAACCTCTCAAATGTTAAATGCAACAAATGCATCGCATTAGGATGACTTTTCAGGCTTGCTGCAATGTTAAATGCAGTGATCGCCTTGCATTAAAGAAATATTGCAACACCCTGCGATGTGAAATGCAATAATAATCCTGCAAAACCTCTCAAATGTTAAATGCGACTAATGCATCATATTAGGATAACTTTGCAGGCTGCTGCATTGTTAAATGCAGCGCTGGCCTTGCATTAAAGCAATATTGCAACCCCCTGGGATGTTAAATGCAATAAAATTAATTGCAATCATTTTGCAAAACCTCTCAAATGTTAAATGCAATTAATGCAACGCATTAAAATCTTTATTGGTGTACGGTTCCTCCTGACATCCACCCACCCACCCACCGATCGATCAATCAATCAATCAATCTTTGATTTATTCTTATTATTATATATTTTTTTTAAGATAAATTTTTTATTGGAGATAGGTACATAACTTACAGTCATACATTTTTAAATTGATAATATTGTCAATTATTATTATATTGTCTCCAATACCTTTTGCCCCTTTTTTAAAAAAAAACTAGATAGAACTAAAGAAATAGATGAAGTAAAGAAAGAAAAGAGAGAGAAGAAAAATAAAAACAAAAACAAAAACAAATTATAAAGATAAGGAAAAAGTTAGTTAAAGAAGAATGGAGAAATTTATTAAAATAACAAACACTTCCTTCGAGATATATTCGTACATTTCAAAGTATAGCATTTCATCCATTCTTTAGTCCGAGTGCTAGTCAGGTTCCTGTGCTGAACCATTCTGACCCTTTAAGTAATCAATAAAAGGAGACCATGTTCCAATGAATAATTCCTGTTTGTCCAACAGGGAAAATCTGATTCTTTCCACGTTTAAGGTCTCCGTCATTTCTATAATCCACATTTTGATTGTGGGGGCCGTAGGGCCTTTCCAAAATTTTAGAATTAATTTTTTTCCTGTTATTAAACTATAATCCATAAAGTTTCTTTGTGTTGTTCTAAATGTTTGATTTAATTCTAATATTCCGAGTATAATTAATTTTGGATCTGGGTCCAATTGTGTGCTGGTTACTTTAGATATTATGCTAAAAATATTTACCCAGAATTTTTTTATTTTTATACAGTTTGCAAACATATGAAATAATGTAGCTTCTAAATGTTGACATTTATCACATTTAGGTGAGATATGTTGGAAAATTTTATGTAGTTTTGTTTTTGAATAGTGTAACCTATGTATTACTTTAAATTGTATTAGAGAATGTCTGGCGTTTAGTGAACACTGATGTATATGTTGCAAACTTTCTTCCCAAGTATCTTTCGTAATTACTTGGTTTAATTCTTTTTCCCATTTTTGTCTGTATAAGTCCGTGGAGGGAATGTCACTGTCTAATAAGATATTATATATATAAGATATTAATTTTTCTGTATTAGGATGTTTGTTCCAACATTCATCAAGAATTTCTGAATTTCTAATTCGAAAATTTTGGGAGTTCGATTTTACATAATCTCTAAGTTGAAGATATCTGAAATAATCATTTCCACGAAGACCATAAGTCTGTTGCAACTCCTGAAATGTCAGAAAGGTGCCTTCCTTATAAAGTTGTCCCATATTTTTAATTCCATAATCCTTCCATTGTGTAAAACCCCCGTCTACCCATGAAGGCTTAAACAAAGGATTATTCACAATTGGAAGAAAAAGTGATAAATTATCTAATTTTAATGTCTTTTTTAATTGTTTCCAAATTCGTATAGCACTAAATATTATAGGGTTTTCCCTATAAATTTTTTTGTTTAATTTAGACGTAGCAAATAATATCGAACCAATATCAAAAGGTAAACAATCTTCCTTTTCCATTTTTAACCAGTCTGGTTGATGATCTATTTCTTCCAACCAGAAATTCATATTTTTAATATTAACTGCCCAGAAATAAAACAAAAAATTGGGTAAAGCCAGGCCTCCATTTATTTTTGATTTACACAAGTGTCTTTTGTTTATCCTATGATTCTTATAATCCCAGATAAAATCATTAACAATAGAGTCCAATTTATTCTTATTATTAATAATATAAATTATTATTACTATAGTATTATTATTGTATTTACTACCCCCGGCATCGCATTAGGATGACTTTTCAGGCTGCTGCAATGTTAAATGCAGTGATCGCCTTGCATTAAAGAAATATTGCAACACCCTGCGATGTGAAATGCAATAATAATCCTGCAAAACCTCTCAAATGTTAAACGTGACTAATGCTTCGTATTAGGATAACTTTGCAGGCTACTGCAATGTTAAATGCAGTGATGGCCTTGCATTAAAGTCACCTAGCTACCCCCAATGGATGTTTTCTGCATTAAATTAATTGCAATAATTTTGCAAAACCTCTCAAATGTTAAATGCAACAAATGCATCGCATTAGGATGACTTTTCAGGCTTGCTGCAATGTTAAATGCAGCGCTGGCCTTGCATTAAAGCAATATTGCAACCCCCTGGGATGTTAAATGCAATAAAATTAATTGCAATCATTTTGCAAAACCTCTCAAATGTTAATTGCAATTAATGCAACGCATTAAAATCTTTATTGGTGTACGGTTCCTCCTGACATCCACCCACCCACCCACCGATCGATCAATCAATCAATCAATCAATCTTTGATTTATTCTTATTATTAATAATATAAATTATTATTACCATAGTATTATTATTGTATTTACTACCCCCGGCATCGCATTAGGATGACTTTTCAGGCTGCTGCAATGTTAAATGCAGTGATCGCCTTGCATTAAAGAAATATTGCAACACCCTGCGATGTGAAATGCAATAATAATCCTGCAAAACCTCTCAAATGTTAAACGTGACTAATGCATCGTATTACGATAACTTTGCAGGCTACTGCAATGTTAAATGCAGTGATGGCCTTGCATTAAAATCACCTAGCTACCCCCAATGGATGTTTTCTGCATTAAATTAATTGCAATAATTTTGCAAAACCTCTCAAATGTTAAATGCAACAAATGCATCGCATTAGGATGACTTTTCAGGCTTGCTGCAATGTTAAATGCAGTGATCGCCTTGCATTAAAGAAATATTGCAACACCCTGCGATGTGAAATGCAATAATAATCCTGCAAAACCTCTCAAATGTTAAATGCGACTAATGCATCGTATTAGGATAACTTTGCAGGCTGCTGCATTGTTAAATGCAGCGCTGGCCTTGCATTAAAGCAATATTGCAACCCCCTGGGATGTTAAATGCAATAAAATTAATTGCAATCATTTTGCAAAACCTCTCAAATGTTAAATGCAATTAATGCAACGCATTGAAATCTTTATTGGTGTACGGTTCCTCCTGACATCCACACACCCACCCACCGATCGATCAATCAATCAATCAATCTTTGATTTATTCTTATTATTAATAATATAAATTATTATTACTATAGTATTATTATTGTATTTACTACCCCCGGCATCGCATTAGGATGACTTTTCAGGCTGCTGCAATGTTAAATGCAGTGATCGCCTTGCATTAAAGAAATATTGCAACACCCTGCGATGTGAAATGCAATAATAATCCTGCAAAACCTCTCAAATGTTAAACGTGACTAATGCATCGTATTAGGATAACTTTGCAGGCTACTGCAATGTTAAATGCAGTGATGGCCTTGCATTAAAGTCACCTAGCTACCCCCAATGGATGTTTTCTGCATTAAATTAATTGCAATAATTTTGCAAAACCTCTCAAATGTTAAATGCAACAAATGCATCGCATTAGGATGACTTTTCAGGCTTGCTGCAATGTTAAATGCAGTGATCGCCTTGCATTAAAGAAATATTGCAACACCCTGCAATGTGAAATGCAATAATAATCCTGCAAAACCTCTCAAATGTTAAATGCGACTAATGCATCGTATTATGATAACTTTGCAGGCTGCTGCATTGTTAAATGCAGCGCTGGCCTTGCATTAAAGCAATATTGCAACCCCCTGGGATGTTAAATGCAATAAAATTAATTGCAATCATTTTGCAAAACCTCTCAAATGTTAAATGCAATTAATGCAACGCATTAAAATCTTTATTGGTGTACGGTTCCTCCTGACATCCACCCACCCACCCACTGATCGATCAATCAATCAATCAATCTTTGATTTATTCTTATTATTAATAATATAAATTATTATTACTATAGGATTATTATTGTATTTACTACCCCCGGCATCGCATTAGGATGACTTTTCAGGCTGCTGCAATGTTAAATGCAGTGATCGCAATGCATTAAAGAAATATTGCAACACCCTGCGATGTGAAATGCAATAATAATCCTGCAAAACCTCTCAAATGTTAAACGTGACTAATGCATCGTATTAGGATAACTTTGCAGGCTACTGCAATGTTAAATACAGTGATGGCCTTGCATTAAAGTCACCTAGCTACCCCCAATGGATGTTTTCTGCATTAAATTAATTGCAATAATTTTGCAAAACCTCTCAAATGTTAAATGCAACAAATGCATCGCATTAGGATGACTTTTCAGGCTTGCTGCAATGTTAAATGCAGTGATCGCCTTGCATTAAAGAAATATTGCAACACCCTGCGATGTGAAATGCAATAATAATCCTGCAAAACCTCTCAAATGTTAAATGCGACTAATGCATCATATTAGGATAACTTTGCAGGCTGCTGCATTGTTAAAAGCAGCGCTGGCCTTGCATTAAAGCAATATTGCAACCCCGTGGGATGTTAAATGCAATAAAATTAATTGCAATCATTTTGCAAAACCTCTCAAATGTTAAATGCAATTAATGCAACGCATTAAAATCTTTATTGGTGTACGGTTCCTCCTGACATCCACCCACCCACCCACCGATCGATCAATCAATCAATCAATCTTTGATTTATTCTTATTATTAATAATATAAATTATTATTACTATAGTATTATTATTGTATTTACTACCCCCGGCATTGCATTAGGATGACTTTTCAGGCTGCTGCAATGTTAAATGCAGTGATCGCCTTGCATTAAAGAAATATTGCAACACCCTGCGATGAGAAATGCAATAATAATCCTGCAAAACCTCTCAAATGTTAAACGTGACTAATGCATCGTATTAGGATAACTTTGCAGGCTACTGCAATGTTAAATGCAGTGATGGCCTTGCATTAAAGTCACCTATCTACCCCCAATGGATGTTTTCTGCATTAAATTAATTGCAATAATTTTGCAAAACCTCTCAAATGTTAAATGCAACAAATGCATCGCATTAGGATGACTTTTCAGGCTTGCTGCAATGTTAAATGCAGTGATCGCCTTGCATTAAAGAAATATTGCAACACCCTGCGATGTGAAATGCAATAATAATCCTGCAAAACCTCTCAAATGTTAAATGCGACTAATGCATCATATTAGGATAACTTTGCAGGCTGCTGCATTGTTAAATGCAGCGCTGGTCTTGCATTAAAGCAATATTGCAACCCCGTGGGATGTTAAATGCAATAAAATTAATTGCAATCATTTTGCAAAACCTCTCAAATGTTAAATGCAATTAATGCAACGCATTAAAATCTTTATTGGTGTACGGTTCCTCCTGACATCCACCCACCCACCCACCGATCGATCAATCAATCAATCAATCTTTGATTTATTCTTATTATTAATAATATAAATTATTATTACTATAGTATTATTATTGTATTTACTACCCCCGGCATCGCATTAGGATGACTTTTCAGGCTGCTGCAATGTTAAATGCAGTGATCGCCTTGCATTAAAGAAATATTGCAACACCCTGCGATGTGAAATGCAATAATAATCCTGCAAAACCTCTCAAATGTTAAACGTGACTAATGCATCGTATTAGGATAACTTTGCAGGCTACTGCAATGTTAAATGCAGTGATGGCCTTGCATTAAAGTCACCTATCTACCCCCAATGGATGTTTTCTGCATTAAATTAATTGCAATAATTTTGCAAAACCTCTCAAATGTTAAATGCAACAAATGCATCGCATTAGGATGACTTTTCAGGCTTGCTGCAATGTTAAATGCAGTGATCGCCTTGCATTAAAGAAATATTGCAACACCCTGCGATGTGAAATGCAATAATAATCCTGCAAAACCTCTCAAATGTTAAATGCGACTAATGCATCATATTAGGATAACTTTGCAGGCTGCTGCATTGTTAAATGCAGCGCTGGTCTTGCATTAAAGCAATATTGCAACCCCGTGGGATGTTAAATGCAATAAAATTAATTGCAATCATTTTGCAAAACCTCTCAAATGTTAAATGCAATTAATGCAACGCATTAAAATCTTTATTGGTGTACGGTTCCTCCTGACATCCACCCACCCACCCACCGATCGATCAATCAATCAATCAATCTTTGATTTATTCTTATTATTAATAATATAAATTATTATTACTATAGTATTATTATTGTATTTACTACCCCCGGCATCGCATTAGGATGACTTTTCAGGCTGCTGCAATGTTAAATGCAGTGATCGCCTTGCATTAAAGAAATATTGCAACACCCTGCGATGTGAAATGCAATAATAATCCTGCAAAACCTCTCAAATGTTAAACGTGACTAATGCATCGTATTAGGATAACTTTGCAGGCTACTGCAATGTTAAATGCAGTGATGGCCTTGCATTAAAGTCACCTAGCTACCCCCAATAGATGTTTTCTGCATTAAATTAATTGCAATAATTTTGCAAAACCTCTCAAATGTTAAATGCAACAAATGCATCGCATTAGGATGACTTTTCAGGCTTGCTGCAATGTTAAATGCAGTGATCGCCTTGCATTAAAGAAATATTGCAACACCCTGCGATGTGAAATGCAATAATAATCCTGCAAAACCTCAAATGTTAAATGCGACTAATGCATCGTATTAGGATAACTTTGCAGGCTGCTGCATTGTTAAATGCAGCGCTGGCCTTGCATTAAAGCAATATTGCAACCCCCTGGGATGTTAAATGCAATAAAATTAATTGCAATCATTTTGCAAAACCTCTCAAATGTTAAATGCAATTAATGCAACGCATTAAAATCTTTATTGGTGTACGGTTCCTCCTGACATCCACCCACCCACCCACCGATCGATCAATCAATCAATCAATCTTTGATTTATTCTTATTATTAATAATATAAATTATTATTACTATAGTATTATTATTGTATTTACTACCCCCGGCATCGCATTAGGATGACTTTTCAGGCTGCTGCAATGTTAAATGCAGTGATCGCCTTGCATTAAAGAAATATTGCAACACCCTGCGATGTGAAATGCAATAATAATCCTGCAAAACCTCTCAAATGTTAAACGTGACTGATGCATCGTATTAGGATAACTTTGCAGGCTACTGCAATGTTAAATGCAGTGATGGCCTTGCATTAAAGTCACCTAGCTACCCCCAATGGATGTTTTCTGCATTAAATTAATTACAATAATTTTGCAAAACCTCTCAAATGTTAAATGCAACAAATGCATCGCATTAGGATGACTTTTCAGGCTTGCTGCAATGTTAAATGCAGTGATCGCCTTGCATTAAAGAAATATTGCAACACCCTGCGATGTGAAATGCAATAATAATCCTGCAAAACCTCTCAAATGTTAAATGCGACTAATGCATCGTATTAGGATAACTTTGCAGGCTGCTGCATTGTTAAATGCAGCGCTGGCCTTGCATTAAAGCAATATTGCAACCCCCTGGGATGTTAAATGCAATAAAATTAATTGCAATCATTTTGCAAAACCTCTCAAATGTTAAATGCAATTAATGCAACGCATTAAAATCTTTATTGGTGTACGGTTCCTCCTGACATCCACCCACCCACCCACCGATCGATCAATCAATCAATCAATCTTTGATTTATTCTTATTATTAATGATATAAATTATTAT